>NC_069071.1:105029346-105331423 GCF_025698485.1 Gossypium arboreum | reverse complement strand
TTTGGTAAGAAATGTCATGTGTATTCAGATCATAAAAGTTTGAAATATCTGATGACTCAGAAATATTTGAATTTGCGACAGAGAAGATGGTTAGAATTGCTAAAATATTACGAGCTTATTATGGATTATCATCCGGGAAAAGTAAATGTTGTTGCTGATGCTTTGAGTCGAAAATCATTGTTTGCATTATGTGCCATGAATGCTTATTTAGTTTTGTCTGATGATGGCTCAGTTTTAGCAGAATTGAAAGCGAGACCTTTGTTCTTACAACAGATTATTAATGCTCAAAAGATTGATAATGTGATTTTAGCAAAACGAGCTCAATGTAATATTAATTCTGATTCTGAATTTCGAGTTGATAATAATGATTGTTTAAGATTTCGAGGTCAGGTTTGTGTTCCGAGACCTCGAAATCCAGAGTTAATTAAAATAATTTTGAATGAAGCTCATAGTAGTCGGTTATCTGTGCATCCGGGTAGTACGAAAATGTATAATGATCTGAAATAGCTTTATTGGTGGCATGGTATGAAAAGAGATATTTCAGAATTTTTTTCGAAACATTTGATCTGTCAGCAAGTTAAAGCCGAACATCATGTGTCATCCGGTTTGTTACAACCGATTATGATTCCAGAGTGGAAATGGGATAGAGTAACGATGGACTTTGTATCAGGTTTACCTCTATCACCGAGTAAGAAAGATGCAATCTGGGTTGTTGTTGATAGATTGACTAAATCAGCTCATTTTTTCTTGGTTCATACAGATTAGTCACTTGATAAGCTTACTGAGTTGTACATTTCTCAGATTGTGAGCTTGCACGGAGTGCCTATTTTTGTTGTATCGCATAGAGATCCGAGGTTCACATCATGATTTTGGAAGAAACTGCAAGATGCTTTAGGTACGAAATTACACTTTAGCACTGCTTTTCACCCACAGACGGATGATCAATCTGAGCGGATTATTCAGATACTTGATGATATGTTGAGATGTTCTATTCTTGAGTTTGAAGGTACGTGGGAATGATATTTTCCACTGATTGAATTTGCATATAATAATAGCTTTCAACCGAGTATCAAAATGGCTCCTTAGGAAGCTTTGTACTGTTGCAAATGTCGAACATCGCTGTATTGGACAAAGCTTGGAAGAATAAAATTCACGGGGTTGATTTGATCAGAGAAACAGAAGAAAAAGTAAAAGTAATACGAGATAATTTGAAAGTAGCTCCGGATTATCAGAAATTGTACGTAGATTTAAAAAGAAAAGATATTGAATTTTAAATCGGCGACAAAGTATTTCTGAAAGTGTCTCCGTGGAAGAAAATGCTTCGATTTGGCAAAAAAGGCAAATTGAGTCCAAGGTTCATCGGGCCGTATGAGATTATAGAGCGTATTGGGCTAATTACTTATAGATTGTCATTGCATCCAGAGCTAGAAAAGATTCATGATGTGTTTCATGTATCAATGCTTCGAAGATACAAATCAGATCCTTCACATGTCATTTCTCTGACTGAGGTTGAAATTCATTCTAATATGTCTTATGATAAAGAACCGATACAGATTTTAACTCGTGAGATCAAAAAGTTGAGAAATAAGAAAATTGCATTAGTGAAAGTGTTGTGGCATCGACACGGGGTTGAAGAAGCCACATGGAAGCCTGAGGATACTATGAGAAAACAATATCCAAACCCATTCACCGGTAAGATTTTCGGGGACGAAAATCCCTAAGGGGAAGAGTTGTAACAGCCCGGTTCAGACCCTAGTCGAAATAGTGGTTTTAAGACCACAAATCTGATTCAAAAAAATATTTTAATATTATTTTCAATGTTTACAGTATGTGTTAAAACATGTGTGAAAGTTTCGTGTGAAAATTTTATCATTTGTGTTCTTAATTTGATAAAAGGACCTAATCGCGTAAATTGTAAAATTGGCCTTCTAATTGTTAAAGTGCCTATTTGCTATGTCTCCTTAATTGTGAGGTCCTTATGTGGTTATTTGACCATGGATTTTATTAAATGACATAAATGGACATTAGTTGGTGGAATTTTAATGATATTAATAAGGTTATTTAAGTAAAATGTATATTAATGTTATTAGATTAATTAGACAAACATGAAAATTAAGCCATTATCATCATCTTATTGCCGAAATTCAAAGAAAAAGAAAATAAAAAGAGATAGTTAGGGTTTGGCTAGTTCAAGCATCAATTAAGGTGTGAGTTTTGTTCTGTTTTTGATAATTTCTACGTTTTTGTAATCGTTGCTTAAAGTTCTATCAAGCCCATGCCTCAATGTCTTAAATTGATTATGATTTTAAGGTGTGCCATTGTTGATAATATGAGTTTTATGAAGCTTGATGATAGTAAATGGAAGATAGGTGTTAGATTACTAAGTTTTGTCTTTGAATTTTTGACTAATTTGAGTAATTTGGACTAAATTGTAAAAAGGAGATTTTGAGATACTAAAATGTGAAATAAATTATAAATATGGGTTGATAAGGACCAGAGGAAAATTTGGCTAAGGCATGGTTTTGATGAATTTTGTATATTTGGTGTTTTGTGTAATAAGGACTAAAAAGTCAAAATGTGTAATTTTAGGGGCTAAAGTGCAAAAATGACCAAATATGTGTTTGTGTATTAAATTAAATGTGTTGGTGATTAAATGATTTAATTTTGAATACATATAGATCAAGAAAGGAGAAATTTAGACCTAGATCGAGGCAAAAACAAAGTGCTCGATTGATCGACTAATATCATCATTTTTACGTCCGAGGTAAGTTCGTGTATAATACATATTGTTTGTATAATATTTTTATGTGATGAAATAAACAGAAATGAGATTGAGAAGTTGGAGTATGTGAAATGTGAATTGAATTTGAGGCACTAAGTGTGCGAGAAATGAAATAGCTACGACTATTAAAAATGGCACTATGTGTGCGATACCGATATAAGTTCGGTGTAATGAAATGGCACTAAGTGTGTGATATTATTATAGCTTTGGCTAATTAATTGGCACTAAGTGTGCGAGTTTATTGAATGTTCAAGTATGATCGAATGAAGTAGTGCATCGAGCATCGAAGTGATAAATGTGATAGATAAGAATGTGATGATACAGGTATGTACGTAACCTATGTGGTTGATGATATTGAGTATGAAGTAGATGAAAGGTTATGTAAATGAAGGATGAGATAAGTTGCATTAAGAGTTAGCTAATTGATAGAATTATATTTTAATTGATGAGTTAAATGTGTTATATCATGAACTTACTAAGCTTTAAAGCTTACTGTGTTAAATGTTCTCTGTTTTATAGTGTTATAAAGATAGCTCGAATTCAGGAATCGTCAACTCACGCACACTATCAGACATCTATTTTGGTACCATTTTGAGAGTTGTATATTTGGTATATGGCATGTATAAGCTAGAGGTATTTTGGTATATTTTGTGATGTGAATATCTAGCCATGAGATTTGGCTTATAAATATTGGTATGTATGGCCTTTTAAATTGGCTGAAATGATGTGTTTGATAGGTAAGTTATATGATGTATATAATGCTTATGTGATGGTTTGAATATGGAATGTTGAATTGGTAAGTTTTGTGGCACGAAGTATGTGACAAAATGATGAGTTTATGCACTTTGAATTTATATAAGTTATAATGATTTTGGTATACTTTGGTTGTGAATTTGAGTAGTGAATTGGATGGCATTTGAATAGCATGAAATATATACAAATTGGTTGATTTGGTTGCCTATGAATGTATGCAAATGATGTTATAATGTTGTGGTTTTAATGCTTGTAGGTATGACCCAAAATGGATGGCAAATTGGCTTTTCAAATGGCTTATTTTTGTCTACACGGGCAGAGACACGGGCGTGTGCCTCAGTCGTGTGGGTCACATGGTTATGTTACACGGCCGTATGTCCCCTAGGATAGTCCTCCAATTTAAAGTCAGTCTCGAGCACGGCCAAGGCACACGGGCGTATGGCTAGCCGTGTGTCCTAAGTCAGTTTCAACCGTGTCATGTGGCTGTGTGGATAAGTCAGTATGTATGCTTTGTTTTGCCACGACCTAGAAACACGGGCATGTCTAAAGCCGTGCGAGGCAC
Source organism: Gossypium arboreum (assembly GCF_025698485.1). NCBI lineage: Eukaryota > Viridiplantae > Streptophyta > Magnoliopsida > Malvales > Malvaceae > Gossypium > Gossypium arboreum. Next base: position 105,327,326 of record NC_069071.1, on the reverse strand, counting down.
ACGGCATATCCACATGGGTGTGTGACCTGTACAACTTTGAAAAATGTTTAAGTTTTGAAAAATTTTGTATGAGCTCGGATTAGTTCCGACCCATTTCTAATGCATGTTTAAGGTCTCCATGACCTATATAAGGGACTTTATGGTGATATTTGACTATGATTGTGGATGATGTATATGAATTGTGTGTAAAATGTTCTAATTTGTCTGGTAAAGCCTTTAATCCTAGTCCATCGACGGATACGGGTTAGGGGTGTTACAATTTCTTTCAATTATTCTTTTCTAGTCTATTAATAACAAAATGTATTCTTCCAATGTATAAAATTAAAATTCCAATAGCTTTTGCTACTCTAACCATCCCGACCACAATTTTTTCTTTTTTCTAGGCATTTCATTTTGCCTTGAAATAAGAAATTGTATTGATGCTAGGTATAAAAAAAGCATATTAACTAAAATAAAGGAGTAAATAGAAATGGATAAATAAATAAATAGTGGGTTCCATTGTTTCTATAGTTACTTCTTAAACGGTGAGGTCCTCTCTATACATCAGAGCTCATTCTTTCATTTAATTAGTAACTTGTATAGTTCACACTCTTCGGCTCTACTGCTAAATTTTCAAGTAATAGATCTTTCACAACGAGATCTATCCTATACAGTAACGATAGGTAAGGATGAGGATTTCTTGGGCGGCTGACCCGGTTAGACCGTTCTTTACAAGAGTCGAAGTATAATCTTTTAGCTTTTTAAATAGGATTTTCCCCACTCAATGGATAAGTATTTGCTACCAATGGAGAATTTTTTCTCATTTTAAATTCCAAGATTGGATTTGTGCCAATGGAAACCATAAATTTCATACACAATTGAAGGTTATGGTAGATCTATCTTTTTTAAAAAGTGAATGGAAGAACCTCGTTCCATTCACTGCTACAGATAGTTGATACTGAAAAGGTTGTTTCTTTTTTTCTAAGCCCATGATCTAAACAAGTCGCACATACACCCTAGTACATGTTCCTCGGGGCTAAGGACATCCCCTAAGAGTAGGGGATTTCCTGACATTTCTAATCGGTTGTCTTGCATTTCTAATAAGTTGTTTTATAGTTGGCATATTAAATCATATACGTAATAGACTGGTTAAGATCGATCTTAACCAGATGATTTTGAATTACTTTTTTTTTATATTTAAGAGATTAATAAAATATTAACCCCTTAATCTTAAGTTAAGAATGAAAGGAAGAAAGGGATTAAATCAATCTTGATTGAATTATGGATTAGTGTTAAATTGTTTCTATTGCTATTTTTTATTTAACTTATTTAACTACTACAAGATCCACAATTCCATGAGCTTGGGCTTTTTTTGCTGACATAAAAACATCTCTTTCCATGTCTTCAGATACAACCCATAGGGGCTTGCCCGTTCTTTGTACATAAACCCTTGTGAGGCTTTCGCAAAGTTTCAGTAGTTTTTTCACTTCAAAGATAAATTCTCTTGTGTGTACCTCATAAAAAGAACTAATAGGTTGATGGATCATTACCCTGATGATATAACATAATAAAAGGATCTTTTAACTCACATAATGAGGCAAGAAGAATAGTTCAAAATAGCTAAAGAATAGAAATAAGAAAGAAAAAAAGATAGAACTGAACAACCGTATAGGCATTTTTTGTGCACTGCATACGAATTTACAATGGAATTCTATTTTTTCTTTCATCAAAAAAAGAAAAAGAGAAAATATAGAGTGCATCTATTAGACCCAAGTCACTAAATAATCCAATTATCACCCTTATTTTTTTCGGAAAAGTTCAAAAATACTATGATGGCTCCATTTCTTTATATATTTATTTTGTCTGTGATTTATCAATCCCAAAGTTTCTTTTCTTTTTGAAAAAAAAAAGAAAGATTTCGTACTCTTTTATTTTATAACATAAATATTGTTAATAGCCTCTCGTGTGAAAAGAAAAAAAGTTTGTGACGCTGAAATGGGCCCACGACAACTAAGATAAAATTGGAAATGCTCTTTCTCTCATACTACTCTTTCGATATATAATCTAACATTTTGAAAAAAAAAGAAATAAAAAAATTTCGTATTGAATCGAAGTGTCATGCTATTATTACTTACTAATTCATATTTCATATGGTGAAGGCATAGTCATATTTCAAATGGTGAAGGCATATCTTCTTTTTTCTTTCCATAAAATAAAAAAAAACTCATTGGCGCTGAGCGTGAGGGAATGCTAGACGTTTGGTAATTTCTCCTCGACTGGAGAAAAGATCAGAATAACCTGCTTTCAATGAAATCGAATAGTGGTTTCGGGACCACAAACCAAGTCGAAGAAAATTTATTTTAATATTATTTTATGGTCTCTCTGTATGATAGGAATATTGTATGAAAATTTCGTTAAGAAAGTTTCGATTACATGTCTAATCGATAAAAGGACTAAATTGCATAAAGTGCAAAAGTTGAATTCTAGTAGCTAAAGGTATCAAATAGCTATGGAATTTAAAGTTGGAGGTCCTTATATGGCAAATAAACCATTTAGAGGAGTTAGTAGATAAGGATGATTATTCATCATTGGAATTTAGTAAATTATTAAAGTTAATTTTGGAAAATAAGTGACAAAATGATGATAAATAAATAATATAAAATGAATTGTCATCTTTTTCATCATCTTTCCTAAAATAAAACATGGAAACCCTAGCCATGGAAGCTTGAAGATAGACAAGCTTATTTTGCTTAATTAAGTGAGTATTCTTGTCCCGTTTTTAATGATTTTTATTGTTTCGAGATTGTAATAACTTAATCTACTTATCTCGGGGATTAATTTGCAAAACTGTTAAAGTATTAGGGTTTTGCCATGAATGAATATAATTTAATTTTGAAGTTTTATGGTAGAAAATGAAAGGTTATTGTTAGATAAACAACTTTTGTAAAGAGAATTTTGTTGAAATTATGAATTAGGGACTAAAATGAAAAGATGATAAATTTATGGAAAAATTCTAAATTTTTGTGAAATACATGGGCAACTGTTGATATGTATGAAAATTCGGCTAGGTTTGAATAAAAATTAAATTGTATGAATTTCATTTTTCGAGCCTAGAGACTAAATTGTAATTAATTAAAAGTATAGTGGAAAATAGAAATTTTTCCAAAATATGTGTGTTGGATTGAATTAAATATGTGTGTTGGATTGAATTAAATATGTATTTTATTAAATTGAGTTAAATTTAATCGTATAGATCCAGATAGACCTGGTACGGAATTGGATCGAGGAAAAGAAAAAGTATCGGATTAGTAGCTTACAAATCTATGTATACTTGTTGAGGTAAGTTCATGTAACTAAATTATATATTTTTATGTTTTGAATTGAATATTGTTATGTGCGTGAAATGTGTAATTTCCATGTAAAATACTGATCACATATCCGACAAGTACCAAGTCCCGTTTGAATTTTAAAAATTGGATGGATACAAATGACATGTCATTAAGGGCTCCCGATTGGTTGTTGTCCTGCAAGTGTTGCAGATACACCACAGCTCTTACGAGCTTTCCGTTATTTAGCTCTTATGAGCATTCCGATATTTGGCTCTCTTGAGCTTTCCGATAAATGGCTCGTAAGAGCTTCCCGTTATACAGCTCACATGAGTTTCCCGTTATATGGCTCGAAAGAGCTTCCCGTTTACATACTCGTATGAGCATTCCTAAATATGAATTGATGGATTACAGTGTTGTACACTTTGTGTGTACTTCCCGTGTATCCAATGATATTTTAAATGTTTCAACGGGCCCAGATCTGTTATGAGATTATATAAGAATGACATGAACTATTACTGGAATTTATGTGAAATACATGGAAATGATCTTACATGATATATTGAAACATGAAATGGAATGATACATGTATATGGAACTTGCTTGGTGATTATGTTCACCCATGTTTATGGAATATTACATGAGAATCACATGCCTAACATGTTGAGGATATGTGTATAGACTTTTGGCCAAATTGGTTTGGATATGTTATGAATGCTTACCTTAAATGTGAATAAATGGTAAGTTAAATTCCATGTTATACGAAATTACTAAGCTTAAATGCTTACTCTGTTTTATTTTCCATGTTTTATAGTAATTCGGAAGCTTTATTTTGTTGGAAGTTGGTCGGAGCTACTTCACACTATCCATCAGCCTTTTTGGTACATATAGTAAACTAATTTTGGTTGTAATAGCATGTATAGGTTAATTTGACCAATGATGGCATACAAATATTTTATTGATATTAGCCATTTGTATGACTTGTATTTGGTATATTTTGATGTATATATACTTGTGGCCTTATCATGTTTGATGTATGCTTGAGGTGGTTGAATGATGGATAATTTATAAGCATATTTATGATTGGTATGAGATAGTATATTTGGTAAAAATATGCATATTTATGTATTTGGTCAATTTGGTAAGTTTGAATACTTGGATATATTTGGTGATATGTTCTAACAACCCATTTTTAGTGAAATCTGAATAGTGGTTTCGAGACCACAAATCCGAGTCCGAAAAGAAAATTTATTTTAATAATATTGCATGGTCTGCATTATGATAGTAATGTCGTATAAAAATTGTAACACCCCTTACCCGTAACCGACACCGAAACAGGGTACGAGGCATTATCGGACTTACATCGAATCATTCAGTCACATTTCACAACAAAAACTTGCATACAATTTAAAAACTTTTATACACTCATCTATATTGTCCCTTATAAGGTTCTATGGTACCTTAAAACATGCTTAAAAGGGGTTCGGGACTAAACCGATAACTCGAGAAAACTTTACAAAACTTAGAAAATTTTCTTCACTGCATGAGTCACATGCTCGTGTGAACAGACCGTGTGTCTCACACGGTCTTAGACACGCCCGTGTGTCTAAACTGTGGTCAAATAGGGCATACATACTAACTTGATCACACGGCCAGACCACACGCCCGTGTGTCTAGCCCGTGTTCCCTTCACACGCCCGTGTCCAGGCCGTGTGCTAGGCTGTGTCAAAACTGGAGGGTATACTGACTTTAATTCGAAGGGCTACCCCAGGGGACACACAGCCGTGTACCAAGGCCATGTGTCACACACGGTCAACCCACACACCCGTGTGGAGTGAAAATAGGCTTAGTTTAAGCCACATTTCTTACCCTCCATAAGCATACCTAAACCACATCATCTCATACCATTTCAATGCATTCAAAGGCAGCCATAACATGTTAATCCATACACATATCATGCCATCTAACCACAACCATTTCAACTACTAAATTCCATATTCAAAACATGCCAAATCATTATACCAGAATCATCATAAACTTACTTAATATCCTATTTCATTTTCTCACCTTTCCATCAACTAGACCATGCTTCTCTAACATATCAATTCATCATTTATACCTCATACCAAAATATGCCAACACAAAAGCATTATATACACCACATATATCATTTATCAAACACATACTTTAGGCCAACTTAAATGGCCAATACACATCAACATTTACAAGCCAATTCGCATGGCTAAAATCACAACTCAAAACATACCATCTTAACACTAGCCTATACATGCCATAAACCAAGCCCCAAAGTGTAAAAATACCGTAAATCAATAATTGGATAGTGTGATATGATCTCCGTTGACTTCCAACCCGAGCAAACATTTGAAACACTACAAAACATAGAAAATAACCCAAAATAAGCTTCACAGCTTAGTAAGTTCGTATATGAGCCTAAAATGATCATAACATTCATATAACAGTTTCGAATTAGATAAATCTTTAACACTTAAAGCATCAATTCATGAACTAATTTCAAATTATTCATGTCCTCATTCGTAAATTCTCAATTTCATATAACTTGATACTTAAGTAGTTTTCCATACACAACTGTATTGATACCTTCTATTTATCACACATACACTTATCAAACCTTTCTAATTTATAAGTACTTATGATACAAATTCATCGATTTTTCGATGCCATAGTCCAACTATGGTCTTAATCAAATATTGCCAAGGCCCTGCCGTGGTCTTTTTTTTACGTGCCATAAGTATATTTAGTTAAATCAACTATAATTCATATCTCACATAACGTTCAATACATACTTCATTATAGTCAAATAAACATATTTTGACATGAAACATATCTATACACAATTCATGCTTATAATATACATAATACAATATGAACTCACCAATTTACTTTCATTCAATTCTCACATAGGTTTTGTACGTACCTGCATTGCTTAATTCATTTAAACTTTCTTTCTCGACTTGACTTTGCCCGTTGAACCATTCAGAATCGTTAAGGATACTCGATAATCACATATAGCTCGTATAATGTCATATCCTAGATATGGTCTTACATGTAATCACATATAGATGCCACTGTCTCACACAGGGTCTTACACGAAGTCGATTAACGATGCCGATGTCCCACACATGGTCTTACACGTAATCGCAATACAATGCCTCTGTCCCACACAGGGTCTTACATGTAATCACATATTGATAACCTAATGTCATGACATTTGTATCCTATACTATTCCTAAGGTTCGTACGGGGTTTCTGAACGTCGTGACTCTGTCGAATTCGGCTCGTAATCATGACCATCTAGCATTCAATTCAATTTAATAATAAATAATCATTTATAACACAATTAAAGTATGTTTATTAGTATACGAACTTACCTGGCTAAATTGTAGAGATACCAAAGTTCAGGGGCATTTTGGTAATTTTCCTATTTTTCCTCGATTTTCCACCCGATCTTGATCTAAATTAATAATTTTATTTAATATATTAATTTAGACAGTAAAACACTTCATTTCATACAATTTGGTCATTTTTGTCATTATTACAAAATTGCCTCTAAAGTTTTACTTTTATTCATTTTAGTCCCTGAGCTCAAAACATGCAAATTAACCATTTTTAACCATAATTAAGCTTAGCCGAATGTTCATGGTATCAAAACCGTCCATAATTCACTTTATGGAAAAATTATAGTTTTGCCCCTAATATTACAACTTATTTACAATTTAGTCCCTATATCATAAAAATGCAAATTCATGAAATTAAGTAAAATCCTACTATAGCCGAATATCACTAGTGTCTCTAGCAGCCCACACATTTCATTTATTTCACATTTTAACCACAAAGTTTTCACATTTATCAATTTAGCCCTTAATTGTCAATTTCACAAAAATTCACTTAACAAAAAGTGTTTAACTATCAACAAGGACTCATATTCTTCCATTAAACTTCAAAGCCCTATTATACTAGAGGTGTGCATGGGCCGGGCCATCCAACCTAGCTCGAAGGTCGCCCGAAATGTGAGAGGGTTTGGGCAAAAATATAGGCCCGAAAAATGGGCTTGGGCAAAAAAATAAGGCCCGTTTAAAAAATAGGTCAGACCTCGGTAAGGCATTTTGGCTGGCCTACTAAATTCACTAAATGACAAAAAAAATCTATTTTTTAAAATATTATTTTCTTATTATTTTCTCCTTTTTGCTACTATTTTACTATTATGTTGCTACTATTTTATTGTTATTGTTTGGATATTGTATAAAACTTATTTTATTGTTAATTTTTTTATTATTTTAAAGACATTTGCTAATTTTGTTATTATTTTAGAGGCATTTTCTTGTTAGATTGCATCTATTTTAATGTTATTTAAGTATACATATTTTTTAAAATTTATTTTCAAATTGTTGAGAAATATTTATTTTGATGTTTTAGTATTTTTGATGGTTTATATATATTTTAAAATTATATAAAAATAATATAAAAATTAATATGGGCGGGTTAGGTTGGGCTCGGGTTTTAACAATTTTATTCAGGCCAGGTTGGGCAAAATTTTAGGCCCATTTTTTAGGCCGGGCCGGGCCCGGGCCTAGTAAATGGGCCTAAATTTTTAGTTGGGTCCGGCCCATACACACCTCTATATTATACTCATCAATGGAAAGTATCAAACTATTCAATGGATTTGCAAAATAGCCCCCTCATTAGATAGATTAAGCAACAATGATCCCGAAAATATAAAAATAATTAAAAACAGGACTAGAAATGCCTACCATGCATTTTATTATTTTATTATTATTTTTAACTAATTTAAAAATATTAACCTTTATACACTTTATTTATTACACCAAATGTCAAGCCATCATATCCCACTATCTCTTTAATGGGCTAATTACCAAACAAAGACGTCCACTTTAAAGTTCTATAACAATTTAATACCTTTAGCTTATAGAACACAGCTTTTGCACTTTACGCGATTTAGTCCTTTTTGCTTAATTAACTATCGAAACGATAAAATTTTTCAACGAAACTTTAATACCATCTTATTGCCACTCTGTAAATATTTATAAAAATATTTACGACTCGGTTTATAGAAATAAGGTCCCGATACCTCATTTTCTAAACCCACTTGATCTTTAGGGTCATACTACTTGAACTTAATAAATCGCTTATAAAACAAAAATCACAATATCAAAAATATTTTTTTTAAAATCACAATTAACTCGTAAATATTAAATATAATATTTACAAACCTACTCGTCGGATTTGGTGGCCCTGAAACCACTGTTCCGATTAACCCTAAAAATGGGCTGTTACAAAAATTTCGTTAAGAAAATTTTATCGATAACATGTTTAATTGATAAAAGGACCAAATTGCATAAAATGTAAAAGTTGAGTTCTAGTAGCTATAAGTATCAAATAGCTATGGAATTCAAAATTGGAGGTCCTTATATGGAAAATAGACCATTAAGAAAAGTTAGTAGATAAGTATGATGATTCATCCATGGAAAATTAATTAAAGAAAATGACTAAATTAGAAAGTAAAAATAATAAAAGATGATAAGTAATTAAATGATGAAAAATCATATTTTTCATCATCTTTTCCAATTTTTTTTATGGAAACCCTAGCTAAGAGAAGAGAACTCAAGCAAGCTTATTTGGCTTAATTGGGTAAGCATTCAAGTCCTTTTTTTAATGGTTTTTATGTTTCTGAGATTGTAACAGTTTAATCTAGCTATCTCCGAGATTAATTTGCAAAGTTATCAAGGTACTAGGGTTTTGCCATTGATGAATATGCATGAATTATGAAGTTTTATGGTAGAAAATGAAAGGTTGTTGATAGATAAACAACTTTTGTAAAGTAAATCTTGATGAAATTATGATTTAGGGGCTAAATTGAGAATTTGTAAAATTCATAGAAAAATTCTAATTTTTATGAAATACATGGGTTGAAAATGTTATATGTAAAAATCGGTTAGGCTTAGAATAAGGATTAAATCGCATGAATTTCATTTTCGAGCCTGATGTGAATTGAATTGAATTGAATATTAATTGTATTAAATTGAGCTAAATTTACTTGTATAGATCCGGATAGATCAAATACGGAGCTAGATTGAGGTAAAAAAAAAGTAACAGATTAGTAGCATATAAGTTTACGAACATTGTCGAGGTAAGTTTGTGTAACTAAATTATGTATATTTATATGTTTGAATTAGATGTTGTATATGTAAATTGTATAAATGTCGTATGTATGAAATTGATCACATATTCGATAATACCTGATAAATAATAAGTCCCATTTGGATAAATAAGATTCAATGGATACAGGGTTCTCAAAAGAGTGTCCCGTTATTAGCTCTCATGAGTATCTTGATATTTGGCCCTCTCGAGTTTCCTATTATATAGTTATTAAGAGCTTCCCGTTAATAACTCTTCGGAGCATCCCGATTGGTTGTGATTCTGCATGTATTGTGGATACACCACAGCTTTTATGAGCATCCCGGTATATGGCTCTTCGTGAGCTTCCCGATTAAAGGCTCTTTGTGAGCTTCCTGATTAATGGCTCTTTGGAGCTACTTGATATGGCTTGCTCGATATTTCTGAATATGGCTATTCGGGGCTTTCCGATTAATGGCTCTTCAGAGCTACCTGTTATTGGCTCGCATGAGTTTCCTGATTATGGCTCTTATAAGCTTTCTGTTATACTGCCCAGATAAGCTTCCCGTTACATGACTTACATAAGTTTTCTGTTATATGGCTCGAGAGAGGGCTTCCTAATTATGTGCTCTAATAAGCACCCCAAATATGAATTGACGGATTTCAGATTTGTACACTTTAAGTGTACTACCCTTGTATCCATTGATATTTTAAATGATTCAATGGGTAAAGTTCCAACATGAGATGATATGAATTCTAGATGAATTACTATGAGAAATATTTGAAATGATAAATACATGTATGTGGAAATTGAATATTGATGAGCTCATACATGTTTCTTGATATTCATGTGAATTATATGACTAACATGCTTGATAAGGATATGTGTTTAGGCAAGTGGCCAATTTACTTTGGATGTATTTTGTATACTTACCTTAAATGTAAATGAATGATAAGTTAAATTCCCATTATACAAACTTACTAAACTTTAAAGCTTACTTTATTTATTTTTCCTATTATATAGTATTCGAAAGCTCATAAAGGTTGGAAGTTGGCCGGAGCTACGTTACACTATCCTTCAGCTCATTTCGGTATAAATAGTAAAATTTCTTTTAGTTATAATGACATGTATAGGTTAAGTTTGGCCAAATGATGGCAAATTTGTGTTGGTTGTGATTTTTTATTGGTATGGTTTATGTGAACATATTTTGAAGTAAATATATATGTGTGCGGTTTTATCATGTTTGATATGTGTTTGGTATAATTAAGCAAATATGAGTTTTGATCATCATAGTAAATGTGAATGCTAAGATATATGTGATAAATGATTTGTTTAAGACTTGGTTTGGTTTGATTTGAGTGTTTGGTATTGCCTTGTGAATGTATTTATGTGTTGAAGTAGGTGTGAGGCAAGTTGGGTGAGAAATAAGGCTTAAAAATGACCTTATTTTGTCCACACGGGTGTGTGTCTTAGCTATGTGTGACACACGGCCTATCACTTAGACATGTGTTTTGGGAATGTGTCCTCTACATCTTTAAAATTTAAAATAGAATGCTCAGGATTTTTCACACGGCCTGGCACACAAGCGTGTTGCTTCGCCGTGTGAACTCTGCACCTACACACGGCCTAGCACACGGGAGTGTGACTTGGTCGTGTGACCCAAGTTAGAGAGTTACACAGGTACGGACACGGGCTAAGACACGACTGTGTGCTCTATTTCGAATGTCCACATGGCCTAACCACAAGGGCGTGTGTCCCCTACACATTGAAAAAATTTTAGGATTTTGCAAAAAAATTCTCTGAGTACCCAGTTTAGTCCTGACCTGTTTCTAATGTATGTTTTGGGCCACGATCATTTATTGATATCAGAGCCACGGTTTAACCAATTCTTCGACTAACGTAGCATGTACGAGTCTAGCTTTACATGCCATTATATATAACCTGTAATAGTGTAATATCTCATGACCATTTTAAATATGTTTTCCATATAGTAACGTCATCCAACCAAGATGATCTGAAGAAGCTAAGAGCAATGCTCAAGCTTTAGTTCAAAGAGCGGCTTCAAGTAGTAGAAGGCCCGTATCTGAGGGCCGAGGAGGAGAGGCTAAAGAAGCCTTCTTCCAAATGATGAATGAATGGTTTACCGAATATATAAGAACAAATCTGGCTATGTAACAACCTCTACCCCCTCTTGTTTCTCAACCGGTTCCCGATATGTCACAAGGTACAAAACTTGATAAAGCCAGTAAGCCTCCTGTAGATAAAATTCGCAAATATAGGGCAGAAGAATTTAGAGCTATAGTTGAAGATGATCCGCTAAAGTTTGGTTGGAAAATACTATCAGGGTTCTGGATAAATTGTCTTGTACACCAACTAAATGTCTGAAATGTGTTGTATCCCTGTTAAAAAACTCAACTTACCAGTGGTGGAATACACTATTTTTGTTGTACCGAAAGAGATGGTCACTTGGGAATTTTCCAAATTGAGTTCAAAAAGAAGTATATTAGTAAGAGATTCCTAGATAAGAAACAAAAAGAATTTTTAGAGCTTAAACAGGGGCATATAACTATATCTGAATATGAACTAGAATTTGTTCGACTGAGTAAATATGCCAAAGAGTGTATCCCGACTAAATTGCAATGTGTAAACGGTTTGAAGAGGGACTAAACGAAGACATAAAGTTGTTAGTTGGGATTCTCGAGTTGAAAGAATTTGTTGTACTGGTTGATCCAGCTCATAAAGCCGAAGAGCTGAGTAAAGAAAAGAGACAAGCTGAGATGGAAACTCGAACTTTGAGTAAAATATTTACAGGGAATTCATACCAGTTAGCTTCAAAGAAATAAAAAAGTGAAAGACTCATATGTACCAAAAACAGACTTCAGAACCAGATACGGGTATTATGAATTTCTAGTAATGCCATTTGGCTTGACTAATGCACCTGCAGTATTTATAGATTTAATGAATAGAATTTTCAGACAGTATCTGTAATAGCCCAAATTTGACCGGGCTTAAATAAAACCAAATGAAATAAATAAATGAATAAATGTTTATTTATTTAACAGTCCATATAAAGTCCTTACAAGAGCCCAAACACAAGCCCAAATAGTTCATACCCGTTACAGCAAACCTAAAACTACCCAGTAGACCCATTTACACCCTTGACCCCAACAGAATACCAATAAACCAAAACGGCCCAAAAGCCCAAGTGACTTTAGGGAACCAGGAAACCCTAGGGTTTCCTGAAGACTACAGCGCCGCAGCAGCTTCTGGAAGCCTCGGGGAGCATCTGTTCAACTCCCCAAATCGAGGCCATCAATGCACAACGCACCATCAATGCGTTGTCCAGTAGCTTGTCCCTCTCACGACCGTCCAGCACCGTGACCTTAGGCCTCATCTCCGACCTTGGTACCTCCGTTGACGCTGAGATCTCCGTAAAAGAGACTCTTTTGTAGTCATATGGGTATCTACCGAGATTCGAATCCATGACAGCAAGCCCAGCCACCGAAATCTTCGCGAGTCACCTGCAAGAAAAGGAAACAAACAGCAGATACACAAAAAAGGCAGAGCAAGAAAAGGAAAGAAATCAAAGAAGACAAGAAATCTTCCGATTTCTTTCCAAAATAGGCAGTAGTTTAAGGCTATAAAGCCTTTTGCAAATCTGTAAAGAGGGGGGGACAATAGCAGAGAGACAGAGAGAAAAGCATACATAGATAGAAACAGAGAGAATACACAAAAGAGATAAATACACCACAAAAGATATTGTACACCGAATATTCTTGAATAATATATCAGAAGGTTTTCGAGAGAAGCAAAGGTGATTTGTCGTTTCTACTTCTATTTCATTATTTTATTACAAACAGTTTGCATATAATACATCAAAATAGAGGAAAGAAATATACATTTTAGATTGGCTGAGAAAAACGAAGTTTTTCAGATACTGACCGCCATGTATTGCGGAGTCGGTGACGGCGTGTGAGGCTGGGCACGGAGGCCGATGAACGGAGCAAACCGGCCAAGGGCCGGAGCTCAGAGGGCTAGGGAACTTTCAGAGGATTTCTTTTAGTTTTTTTTTAAAACAGGTTTCTAAATGATTTTTTAGGTTAGATTTTAGTTTATATAGCCTCAACAGAACGACGCCGTTTTAGCTTAATCCAATAAGCTTAAAATGACGTCGTATTAAGGCTAAGGATCCGCGCGTTGACCCGATTACCCAGGGAGGATCCGCGTGTTTTTGAGGATTGGGTTAATTACTCAATCGGTCCTTCCACCTTTTTTACGTTTATAATTACGCTTTACTTTATCTATGATTTGGCCCTATTATTTTATTTTAGTTTTAATTTAGTCTCTAAAGTAGCTGTTTTAAATCCAAGATTAAAACACAATCCTTTTGGAAATAGGGCAATTTGCCCAATGAGTCCCTTTGGTTTCGCGCGTGTTTTAATTAGGACCTTAATGTAGCTTTATTTTTTTAAATTCACCCCTGAAATTTTGCTGAACTTTAAATTTAACCCTATATATTTGTAAAATTCTTTATATTGTTATTTATTTTATTTTTAATCTTATTTTTATATAATTATTTTATTATATATTATTGTTACTTTATAAAATATTATTATTTAGCATTCTTACTTATATATTATTATTATATTATATTATTTATTTATATATACGTATATACATTCATATTATATATTATAATTATTTTATATTATGTCATTTTATATTATTACGTTTTTATCTATACATTATTATCATTGAAGATTTTAAATTGTATTATATACTTATTTTTATTCATATGTTAATAATTACTTTACTCATATTCTATTATTATATATTTTGAAGATATTATAATATTATAATGTGTATAATATGTATATTCCATCATCAATTACTTATTTTGTATTATTCTAAACTTATGTTTATATATTATATAATTATTTTATTATAAATATAAATTCTTTTACATATTTGGTATTCTATACATTATTTTCTAAACCAATATATTTTTTATTTTATATATAATTATTATACTTTTCTAAATTTTTGTTATTATATTATATATTGCATATTAAATACTATTTTTATTATTAAATACCATATTTTATTATACAAATATCTTGTTAAATAATCCCTCACTTTATTTTATGTATAATAATTCTTTTATATTTTTATATTATATATATCATTTGGGTATTAAATGTCATTTTAAATTATTACTTGGTATGTTTTTGCTCATTTATCTTCAATATATGCTATGTATATCTTTGTACGTATGTTGTTAAGATTTGCTACATGTATGTATCTAATGCATGATCTTTATATTATTGCTATCATATTATTTAAATTCATGCTTTTACTTATCTATTATAATAATATGCCATCTTGTATAACATCTCATAAATTAATATGCTCCTTCATGTATTGTTCTTTTAAAAAAGGACTTCAAAATTTTCAAAAAAATAAAAGGCAATGCTTGATGTTTGGAAACTTCGAGAAAGGTAGTGCCCTAACTTACTGGGTTGCGACTTTTCTCGTTGAATTCAAATAGTCAAGCACCCTTCTAAGTGATTTTGAGTTTTCAAAACTTAAACAATTATTTCGAGATTTCAAAACATAGTGTCCTAACTTACTGGATATGGCGTTTTGTTGTTTCGAGATAGAAATTTTCGAAAGACGAGCTTAGTGTCGAAGGTTTTAAAATGTTGCGTCCTAACTTACTGGATGTGATGTTTTGACTCGTTTGAAATAAGTGAACCTTAATTTTCAAAATTGAGACATTCTAATTAAAAGAGGTTTGCATCTTAAAACTTTCAAATTTCCAACATTAAAGACACTTGATAATCAATTAGGTACCAATTTTTGGGCGTTACGAGGGTGCTAACCCTTCCTCGTACGTAACCAACTCCCGAATCCATTTTCTCGACTTTCGTAGACCAAAATTAATGTTTTAAAACAAAACATTTTATAAGGTGATCCAATCACACCTAAAAAGATTGGTGGCGACTCCCGTTTTCGTTTTTCTTAAAGTCGATTCTCATTTTGCAAAACTCGATTTTAAAAATGGTTTCGACAGCTTGGCAACTCCACTGGCGATCGTAAGAGAGTCAAGCCATGTAATTGATTATCTCCTGTCTTAGTGTCGGAAATTAAAAATTTTAAAATTTAATCCTCTTTGCATTACATGTGTTTGAATTACTGCATATGTTTGTTATATTTTGGTACACATTACATTTACATGACCGTTGTGGTCACACCCTTAAGTGGGAGTGAGAAACTACGCCTTTGTGAGGTTTTCGCCTCCATGTAGGATAGTGGATCACTTTCGGGATACATCCGTACCTATGGTTTCGTGAGATTTTCATCTCCGTGTAGCCATAGGGAAATGTATTCCCCCGAACTGAACTCGTTTCAAATGAGCCTATAATAGGTGAAAATCGAGGAATCTGCTGGTTCGGGTACCTCAAACTTTAGAACCAACCTCATATCAAAAAACCATAAGAGCCCAACTTAGTTAGGTTTAAACTTTAGACATTACCCTTATAAGTTATCGTTGAGATTTATTGATATCATGTGATACTGACTATTTCTTTTCTTTTGTTTGCATGTCATTTTGCATTTACAAAGGTATCAATTCACGATCAGTTTCTAAGTTAGGAAGTTTTATTATGGAGAACGGACTTCTTGATAGAGTGGAAGGCAACGCCAATGTCCAGAGATGGTCAGAGCAAACTCAACTAGAAAAGGGAGATAGTATAGCTGTGGGATACGTGTCGGAGTTGTCAGATTACACTCTTATTAGTGTCACGCAGAATAATCTCTAAGAACTTAAGGAAATTTGGGATCGATGGGGCAAAAAGACCAAGCAGTCATTCTACGATAATTACGGAGACTTACCTTACTTGCTTGATGTTCAGGTAGACGAGCACTTATTCCGAGCCCTTGCTCAGTTTTGGAACCCGACGTACAGTTGTTTCACTTTTGGGAGGTAGAATTGGTACCTACTGTGGAGGAGTACACTACCTTGCTTCGTTGTCCCAGGTTTTAGAATGATAGGATCTATTCTCGAGCTGCTTGCGTCCCTACCTTTTGGAAGAAATTGATAATTATTACGGGGATGAGCGAGTAGTGGGCCACTGCCCGAATTAAAGAAAAAGGTGAGTGCAAGTGCATTTCGTGGGACGCTTTGAAATATTTGATTCTGACACACCCTGATGAGACAAAGAAGGTAGATGTTTTTGCCTTAAGTTTGTATGGATTGATGGTTTTCCCTAGGGCTTTGGGATATGTGGATGAGGCAACCACGGATCTTTTTCATCGACTCAGTAAAAAGGTCACTTCTGTCCCTACAATTTTGGCAGAAACATTCAGGTCTTTAGGTGCATGTAGGAGAGTTGGTGCTGGCAGGTTTATAGGGTGTGCTCAGTTACTTTTGGCTTGGTTCTACAGTCATTTCCGGTTAATATATAGGGTGGTTTGTCGGGTCTTCTTCGAGGATTATTCACCGTTGAAAGACATAGTAGCTTCAACTAGGAGAGTTGATGTTCCAGAAGAGAATTGGATAGCACTACTTCAGAACCTTCAGTCGAAAGATGTCGAGTGGAGGGCTTCGTGGATGATTCCTGGTGAGGTTCTTTATCGATGCGGCAATTTTGATTGGGTCCCCTTGTTGGGAATTTGGGGTGCCACTGGTTATGCCCCTTTGCTCGTGCTGAGGCAGCATGGATTGAAACAGTTCGTACCAGCGACTCAAGGGTTAGCTCAAAATGAGTTCCTATACAGAGGAGCCAATTACAAGAGGAAGGTTAGTGAATTTTCTAATGCTTGGAAAAAGACTTGTCAGTTGAAAGGAGTAGCTATTAGCCCTGCAACCACACCGGAATATGTTGAATGGAGAGGCAGAAGGGTTAATGATAACATCCCTAAGCCAAGCGTGGAAGGAGCTCGACCGATAGAGGAATATTTGCAAGTAAGGCCCTCAGAGTTAGAAATTATGAAGCAGGAGTTCGAGAGAAAGAACTTGGAGTTCGAGAAGAAGGTAGCAAAGCTCGAAGAAGAAAAGATGTACTTGAGCTTAAAAGTCGACGTTCAAAAGATGGAGGTCGAGAAAGAGAGGAAAGAAAAGAGGAAGATTGAGGAAGATCGAGATGATCTAAAGGAGCATTACAAAAGGGCACAAGTATCCTTGAGGAGAGCGAGAGTAGGAGGATCTTCAGATCAGTTGCAGAAAAAGGTCCAAGAGGAAAAGGCTAGAGCCAAGTATTGGGAGAGGAAGTTCCAAGAGATGCAGGTCTAGAATTTGGCATTAGAGGAAGAGACTAAAGGGCTGAAGACTAAGGTAACTGAGCTTGGAAGATCCGTACGTTGGCACCAAAACCATAATTTTACGGTCGAATTAAAGGAGCTAAAAAGTAAGGTTGAGGATTTGGAAGTGGTATTGCATGACGGTGAACTCCGGGTTGAGCAGCTCGAGGTGCAAGAAGATCATCTGAAGGGAGAGCTTCATCAGGCTAGAGGACAGTCAGAGAAAGGGATCATGTCATTGGTGAAGCCATAGCCCAGATTCGAGAGGTTGCTGAATATGTGCAAGACTTGGCAATTCAAGCTGATGTATTGAGTCTAATGTATTCATCATTGTCGGATATAGGACGAGAGTTTGCCCTTTTATTAGATAGAGTTAAAACTTTGGGCCTTAGGGCGAAAGCATATTTGTAATCCTCTCATAAGTGAAGATATTCTTTTTCTAAATAAAATTTTCTAAATGAAGTTGAACCAGAACCTATATCCTTTTTGCATTCATGTATTTGCATCTCATAGCATTTCATCACATCGTTTGCATTCAAAGATATAGAAAGACCCTGATTAGTTAAAGTTTACTTCCAAAGGTAGACAAGAAAATCTGGAAATCACATATCCTTATGGCACTCGCACTAAAACTAAGAGTATGGATCAAAGGTTCGAGCAATTACAAAAAGATATGCAAGACCAAATGCAAGAGCAGTTAGCCAAAATGCAGAATGAAATGAGGGAGCAAATGCTAGAGGCTCAGAGGAACATGATGGCTGAAATGGCTCAGCTACTAAGAGCCACTGATAAAGGAAAAGCTCTCATGGCGATCACTGAAGAGGAGAATGAAGGTCCTCCTCCGGGCTTTACTCCGCCTCATGTGCCACTGCAAACTGAGGCACCTCCTAGAAAGCCATCTGTCACCATGAGGCCTCAACATGGGCCAGTTGATGCTGAAATCCCCGTAAATTTCCCATCTGGGTTGGGAAATAATTTGGGTGATAGCTCGATCAACCCTATCACTCCTGATCTGGATTTGATGGAGAAGGAAAGAATAGCAACTAAATCCACAAAGCAATTGGAGGATCGTTGCAAGTGGTTAGAGGAGAAGTTTAGGGTTTTGGAAGGCGCTGGCAATCATCATGGGATCGATGCCAAAGACTTAAGTTTGGTCCCAGATTTGGTGCTTCCTCATCAATTTAAGATGTCAGATTTAAAAAGTACAACGGGACTACTTGTCCAGAGGCACACATAATAATGTTTTGTAGGAGAATGACTAGATATGTGAACGATGATCAATTATTGATACATTGTTTTCAAGACAACTTAGTAGGAGCAGCGGCTAGATGATACAATTAGTTGAGCCGTGCAAGAATCGGTTCATGGAGTGATCTGGCAGAGGCCTTCATGCAACAGTACAACCGTGTGACTGAAATGAAGCCAGATAGGATCACACTTCAAAACATGGAGAAAAAGCCTAATGAAAGTTTTAGGCAATATGCACAACGATGGAGAGAGGTGGCAATGCAAGTACAACCACCATTGTTGGAAAAAGAGACCACCATGTTATTTATCAAGACTTTGAAGGTGTCATTCATCACTCATATGATTGGAAGTACCACGAGAAGTTTCGCAGATATAGTTATCGCAGGTGAGATGATTGAGAATGCCATGAGGGGTGGTAAAATCGAGGGGGAAGTGGCTAAAAATCAGCCCCAAGGAGAAAGGACAATGAGGTGAATAGCCTCAACTCGAGAGCAGTCACAATTGGTCAACCCAAAGTAGAGCAACAAAGTACTCAAAGACAGGAATCGGGTACAAGACAGAATTCGGAGAGGATACAATTCACGCCTATCCCTGCAACGTATCTTGAGCTTTATCAAAGCTTATACGATGCATATGCCATCGCTCCATTCCACTTGAAACCACTGCAGCCACCATTCCCTAAATGGTATGACGCCAATGCTAAATGCGAATACCACGGGGGAATACCGGGGCATTTGATTGAAAACTGCACCGAATTCAAGAAGGTCATGGAGAAGCTTATCAAGATGGGGGTTGTGAAATTCGACAGTACCCCTAGTACTGAAAATCCGTTACCAGATCATGGCAATCAAGGAGTGAATGCCATCGACGAAACAAGGGAAGAAAAAATCAAGGAAGATATTGCTGAGGTAAAGACACCCATGAAATTAATATGGGAGGAGATGGTGAGAAGAGGTATGTTAACCTCTGGAGAAGGTAGAGGAGGAATAGGGAATTATTGCGAATTCTATGGAGAGATGGGTTATATGATCCAAAATTGTGAGGAGTTCAAAGCCATGGTGCAAAGCCTTATGGTTAACAAAGAGCTACAGATTTTTAAGGGTAGTTCTTGCGAAAAACAAATATGTATATTGGGAAATGAACGACAAGAAACCTACCGGCCAAGAATTATTATTTCCTTACCAGGGAATAATGAAGTGGGGGTGCAAACTAGGCCCAGAGTTGTCATCCATAAACCCAATCCTTTCCCTTACAAGGATGACAAGAGGGTACCATGGAGTTATGATTGCAGTGGAACAGTACCTGAGGGGGAGAGTATAGCCAATGTAGCTAGGGGTGTGCAAAATGAAGGTTCCCATACGCGGAGTGGGAAACGTTATGATACGAGGGGCATCAGAGTGGAGCCGACAAAGGCAAAAGGTGTCGAGGTTGAGAAAGAGAAAGAGACTGAAATACCAATCAATGAGCCAGTCAAGGAGGAGGAGGCTAAGGAGTTCTTAAAGTTCCTTAAGCATAGCGAGTATAGTGTGGTCGAGCAGTTACGTAAGCAGCCAGCACGTATATCAGTATTAACCCTGCTTCTGAGTTCTGAGGTGCATCAGGATGCATTATTGAATGTGCTTAACGAAACATATTTCACCCACGACATATCTGTTAACAAATTGGATCGGTTGGTAAATAACATCAGTGCTGACAATTTTATCTATTTCAATGATGATGAAATTCCACATGGGGGTATAGGGTCAACCAAAGCCTTGCACATTACTACTCGGTGCAAAGGATACACGCTGCCAAGTGTACTCGATAATAATGGGTCTGCATTGAATGTCCTGCCGCAATCCACCTTGAACAGATTACCCATTGACAGTTTGCATATGGAAACATCTCATAACATGGTAAGAGCCTTTGATGGAACTGAAAGGAAAGTGATGGGACGAATCGACATCCCTTTGGAAATTGGGCCAAATACATATGAAGTTGATTTCTTGGTGATGGATATCAAGCCCTCCTATAATTGCTTATTGGGAAGGCCATGGGTACACTCGGCAGGAGCGGTGCCTTCCTCATTGCACCAAAAATTAAAGTTTGTGACAGATGGACGGTTAATAACCATCAATGCGGAGGAGGACATTATAGCAGCAGTCACTAGCAAGGCCCCTTATGTCGAGGCAAATGACGAGGCTATCGAGTGTTCTTTCCACTCTTTATAAATCATTAATGCCACCTTCATTTTGGAAGGAAGTGAGATGCTGATACCCAAAATGTCTAGAGCCACAGGGATGGCCCTGCAAATGATGATGGGAAAAGGGGCATTGCCAGGAAAGGGACTAGGAAGACGGTTGCAAGGAGGGATTCAAATCCCAAAACTATTCAAAAAGAAAGATCGCTTTGGTTTGGGCTTCAGGCCAGACCATAAGCACAAGAGGCAAGAGATGAAGAAGCGTCAAGCGAAAAGAAAGGCGCATCTGAACGGAGGAGAAGTGGAGTGGGAGCCGATGACATTCCCACCTATATCCAAATCCTTTAAGTTGGGGGGATTCCTGGTAGAAGAAAGTCATCAAATTAATGCTGTATATGATGAGGGATCAGAGCAAAGAAACCTCGAGGGCATTCGCCCTTACGAACCGGGGAGCTCTCTGAACAATTGGATTGCGGAAGACCTTCCTGTAGTCTTTAGGAATTTTTCAGAGTAATTCTCGAAACATGTCTGTTATTCTAGGGCCTAGGAGTAGTAAGAATACATTTGGGAAATAGGCTTATGTTCATCTATTATTACAAAACATAACGAGTATTGTTTCATTTTTATCAACCAATATTCCTTTAAATTTTGGCAATTCTTATTCTTTTATTCATAGCACATAAACAATCATTCTTAGATTCATTCATTATTTGTATATTCTTTCATACCCCCACAGGTCCCTAGATATCAATGATATGAGTACCGATACTGCAACTCCTGATTTCTTTTGCGAATAAGACATGTGTTTAGAGGAATCTCAGTACTTTGAAGGTGACAGAAATTGTGACTTGTTTCTGAATTTGTTGAAAATGGTTTTTACCCCATGAAGTGGTGGTAGGAAATATAGCCTTAGAGGAAGGAAAGATTGCGAAATTGGAATTAGCTGAGGAGATAAAACAAGACCTTGTTGAGACTATTATGGGAATTCAAAAATGTGGTCCAAAGACGCATACAGAAGGATTTGCAATTGCCAGGATAAACATGAGGTTTTGGGGCATTGTTAGTCCACTATGGAAAGGGATCGCATCAGTTGTACAACGAATGTCAAATTTACAGGAGTCAAGACTTATGGGGCATGTATGTTATGGGCCCGAGCTCGTCAAAAGTTTCAAGCTGACAATGACTCATCTTTGTGGACGTCAACTACTCCATTAAGAGGGGGAGATAGCTTCATATGCCAATATTACAAAGTCAAAAGTCATCCATTTCAAAAAAAAAAAAAAAGAAGATCATATCCAACTGCATAATGCCAAAAGTTTGCAGTCTTTTCAAAGATAAGGCGCCATACCACAGTACAACAAAGGTTGCCAAAAGAAAAGAAAAATAAGAAAAAATAAATTACAGAAGATGACCGAGACTGGTAAAAATTGGCATAAGAAACTACCTCTTACTCTCTATGCTTACGCTAGGGCAAACACCTTCAATTCCTGTTGTTTCAAAGGTTCCAACCATCATCCTTGGAATGAGTGCATTGTTTGGCTTTCCTGAGCAGTCTGATGTGTCATCAATAGCTGCGATGGTTAGCTCCAGGTGGTGGCCATTGATTTCCAACTATGGGGCATCAGGCCGTACACAGTCTCTGAAGCTTAAAATGATAGATTCTTTCTTCAAAACCAGTTTCTAACAAAATGGATGACGGTATCATGAAGGAAGCTCTCTTAGACTTCTATACAAGTTCAGGGAAGAGGAAACCTGATCATATCATTATTTTCAGGGATGGAGTTAGTGAGTCTCAATTCAATCAAGTTTTGATCAAGTTATTGAGGCTTGCAAGTTCCTTGACGAGAAGTGGAACCCTAAAGATTGTGGTTATTGTTGTATGAAAAACCATCATACCAAGTTTTTTCAGCAGGGATCTCCTGACAATGGGCTACATGGTACTGTCATTGACAACAAAGTATGCCATCCAAAGAACAATGATTTTTACCTTGGTACCCATCTTTGGAATGATTGGAATCACGAGGCGCACCCACTATCATGTTCTCTTAGACCAGTGGGTTTTGGTGATGATCTGCAAGAGTTTGTTCATTCTCTATCCTATATGTATCAAAGGAGCACCACAGCCATATTTGTTGTGGCTCCTATTTGCTACGCTCATTTGGAAGCTTCACAGTTGGGGGCAATTTATAAAGATTAGGGATGTTTCAGAAACATCATCGAGTCATGGTAGGATGTATGTTCCAGGAGTAATCCCTGTACCTCAACTTTCCAGGTTGAAGGATAAAGTCAGCAACTTCATTCTTGTCTGCTGAGAATCATTGAACCATCTTTTGTAGGGTTTGATAAACAACAGCCAGGACTGCTGCTGGGGCAATCCCTTTCTCGTGGGTTTACGAATCAAGATTTTTCCTCCAAGCTTTGATGGAGTTAAGAATTGAATACCTCTAGTAAACTTAACTTGAAAGTATTCATCCTAAGCAAATGTACCAAGAATGGATGACACAAACTTATGACAAAGAAGGTTCATCCAAAAGAATTTCATAAAGGAAACCTTATACTGAAAGAGATCATTCCTATGCAAAAAGATGCCGAATTGGGAAGGGCCATATGTTGCGAAGAGGGCTTTCTCTAAAGGTGCACTGATTTTGACAAGAAATGGATAGGAAAAATTTATCTAATCCAGTGAATTAGGACTCAGTCAATGAGTACTTTGTCTGAAGGAGAAGGGAAGCTAAGGTGAAAACCCGCAAAGGGCACTTTAGGACTTCTATTTCAAAAAAAAATAAAAAAGAAAAGAGAAAGAAAAAGAAAAAGAAAAAAGAGAAAAAAAAAAGAAAAAAGAAAAAATAGAGAGGCCAAGGTGAAAACCCACAAAGGGCGCCTTGAGACCAAAGGGGTTTTGAGTTAAAAACCCGAAAGGGCAGCTCAAATTTGGAAAGTCATGCAGTGACCTTGCTATACCGGATTCGACTAGAAGTGAAGTATGTTACATATCGAGGTATCAACGAATTACTTTGGATCTTTTAAACACATGTTGAACTTAAGAAAGTCTTCATGGAACTAGTGTATAGACGCTCAAGCGGCAATATCTAGGGCATCTGATTTCTGTCCTATTTACTATCTTTGGATTCTTTTTCTTCGCAAAGATATGTTCTCAGGTTAATCTTTTTTCATTCCTTCCAATAATGTGTCCAAATCTAATTATCCCCAGGATCAATTTATTTGTCTCCTATTATTCATAAAGCATGTTGTATTGAAATAATGATAGATGAACTAAAATATCTTCACAAACGAAGTTTTGCATATTACTCTGGAAATTTCTAGATAATACAAGAAACTGAAACAAGACAATTGTTTAAGGAATTCTCATATGTATGGGTTGGAGATACTCGAGAGATTTTCTTCTTCAATCCAAAAGGTGGTTGGACGTTTTAAGCAATATTGATCTTAAGAAAGGATCATTTTATAAACATCTTTAGTGGGTCGTAACATTCGGGGAATGGTACGGTAGACCAAATTGATGGAGAAGATTCAAGGCATACAAGCAGAGTATGATTGATATGTCGAGAAGAACGAGGTGGAAAGCTCGATAGATAAATGAGTGGTGATATCTAGGATAGGGATCATGTTCACAACATTTTGTATCATAACATGTTTAATTAGGAACATTTGACTCACTTCGATCATAGCATCCCAATTAGCAGGCATAATCATTCTACAGGTTATCAAAGATGACGCGCCTTAATCCCCTAAGCGGTAGAGTAATAGGCCGCAGCATAGCAGATCTAGCTGAAGCAAGATCCAAGATGGTTTGGCATCCTTGTGCTTACAAGGAACAAATCGAAGACATAGCTGATTTGGCTTTCACGTGCTTACGATGAAACAAATCTAAGATGATTTAGCATCTCTATATTGTCAGAGAACAAATCGAAGTCTGGCATCTCCATTTCGACGGAGAGCAGATACATAGCAGATCTAACCTTCAGATGTTTATATTGAAGCAGATCCAAGATGGTTTGGCTTCCTTGTGCTTACAAGGAACAAATCGAAGACATAGCTGATTTGGCTTTCACGTGCTTACGATGAAGCAAATCTAAGATGATTTGGCATCTCTGTATTGTTAGAGAACAAATCGAAGTCTGGCATCTCCATTTCGACGGAGAGCAGATACATAGCAGATCTAACCTTCAGATGTTTATACTGAAGCAGATCCAAGATGGTTTGGCATCCTTGTGCTTACAAGGAACAAATCGAAGACATAGCTGATTTGGTTTTCGCTTGCTTACGCTGAAGCAAATCTAAGATGATTTAGCATCTCTGTATTGTCAGAGAACAAATCGAAGTCTCGCATCTCCATTTCGACGGAGAGCGGATACATAGCGATCTAACCTTCGGATGTTTATCTTGAAGCAGATCCAAGATGGTTTGGCATCCTTGTGCTTACAACGAACAAATCGAAGACATAGCTGATTTGGTTTTCGCGTGCTTACGCTGAAGCAAATCTAAGATGATTTGGCATCTCTGTATTGTTAGAGAACAAATCGAAGTCTGGCATCTCCATTTCAACGGAGAGCAGATACATAGCAGATCTAACCTTCAGATGTTTATACTGAAGCAGATCCAAGATGGTTTGGCATCCTTGTGCTTACAAGGAACAAATCAAAGACATAGCTGATTTGGTTTTCGCGTGCTTACGCTGAAGCAAATCTAAGATGATTTGGCATCTCTGTATTGTTAGAGAACAAATCGAAGAAACAGATTTGGCGTCTCTGTATTCGGCGGAGAGCAGATCGAAGATATCAACATAACGGTCATAAGTTTACAAGAAGCAGATTGAAGATCATAATTTGATAAAACCGGTCAAATTTGGTCTTTCTAAATCTTTGCTCAATTCCCGTTACACAGCAATGAGCAAAGAGGGGCAGCTGTAATAGCCCAAATTTGACCGGGCTTAAATAAAACCAAATGAAATAAATAAATGAATAAATGTTTATTTATTTAACAGTCCATATAAAGTCCTTACAAGAGCCCAAACACAAGCCCAAATAGTTCATACCCGTTACAGCAAACCAAAAACTACCCAGCAGACCTATTTACACCCTTGACCCAAACAGAATACCAATAAACCAAAACGGCCCAAAAGCCCAAGTGACTTTAGGGAAACAGGAAACCCTAGGGTTTCACGAAGACTCTGCCAAGACTTAGCTACGGAAGCCTCGGGGAGCATCTGTTCAACTCCCCAAATCGAGGCCATCAATGCACACTGACGCACCATCAATGCGTTGTCCAGTAGCTTGTCCCTCTCACGACCGTCCAGCACCGTGATCTCAGGCCTCATCTCCGACCTTGGTACCTCCGTTGACGCTGAGATCTCTGTAAAAGAGACTCTTTCGTGGTCATATGGGTATCTACCGAGATTCGAATCCATGACAGCAAGCCTAGCCACCAAAATCTTCGCGAGTCACCTGCAAGAAAAGGAAACAAACAGCAGATACACAAAAAAGGCAGAGCAAGAAAAGGAAAGAAATCAAGTAAGATAAGAAATCTTCCGATTTCTTTCCAAAATAGGCAGTAGTTTAAGGCTATAAAGCCTTTCGCAAAACTGTAAAGAGGGGGGGACAATAGCAAAGAGACAGAGAGAAAAGTATACATAGATAGAAACAGAGAGAATACACAAAAGAGATAAATACACCACAAAAGATATTGTACACCGAATATTCTTGAATAATATATCAGAAGGTTTTCGAGAGAAGCAAAGGTGATCTGTCGTTTCTACTTCTATTTCATTATTTTATTACAAACAGTTTGCATATAATACATCAAAATAGAGGAAAGAAATATACCTTTTAGATTGGCTGAGAAAAAACAAAGTTTTTCAGATACCGACCGCCATTTATGGTGGAGTCAGTGACGGCGTGTGAGGCTGGGCACAGAGGCCCGATGAACGGAGCAAACCGGCCAAGGGCCGGAGCTCAGAGGGCTGGGGAACTTTCAAAGGATTTCTTTTAGTTTTTTTTTTAAAACAGGTTTTTAAATGATTTTTTAGGTTAGATTTTAGTTTATATAGCCTCAACAGAACGACACCGTTTTAGCTTAATCCAATAAGCTTAAAACGACGTCATATTAAGGCTAAGGATCCGCGCGTTGACCCGATTACCCAGGGAGGATCCGCGTGTTTTTGAGGATTGGGTTAATTACTCAATTGGTCCTTCCACCTTTTTTACGTTTATAATTACGCTTTACTTTATCTATGATTTGGCCCTATTATTTTATTTTAGTTTTAATTTAGTCCCTAAAGTAGCTATTTTAAATCCAAGATTAAAACACAGTCGTTTTGGGAATAGGGCAATTTGCCCAATGAGTCCCTTTGGTTTCAAGTGTTTTAATTAGGACCTTAATCTGACTTTATTTTTTAAATTCACCCGAAATTTTCTTTGAACTTTAAATTTAACCTATATATTTATAAAACTCTTTATATTGTTATTTATTTTATTTTTAATCTTATTTTTATATAATTATTTTATTATATATTATTGTTACTTTATAAAATATTATTATTTAGCATTCTTATTTATATATTATTATTATATTATATTATTTATTTATATATACGTATATACTTTCATATTATATATTATAATTATTTTACATTATGTCATTTTATATTATTACGTTTTTATCTATACATTATTATCATTGAAGATTTTAAATTGTATTATATACTTATTTTTATTCATATGTTAATAATTACTTTACTCATATTCTATTATTATATATTTTGAAGATATTATAATATTATAATGTGTATAATATGTATATTCCATCATCAATTACTTATTTTGTATTATCCTAAACTTATGTTTATATATTATATAATTATTTTATTATAAATATAAATTCTTTTACATATTTGGTATTCTATACATTATTTTTCTAAACCAATATATTTTTTTATTTTATATATAATTATTATACTTTTCTAAATTTTTGTTATTATATTATATATTGCATATTAAATACTATTTTATTATTAAATACCATATTTTATTATACAAATATCTTGTTAAACAATCCTCGCTTTATTTTATGTATAATAATTCTTTTATATTTTTAAATTATATATATCATTTGGGTATTAAATGTCATTTTAAATTATTACTTGGTATATTTTTGCTCATTTATCTTCAATATATGCTATGTATATCTTTATACGTATGTTGTTAAGATTTGCTATGATCTTTATATTATTGCTATCATATTATTTAAATTCATGCTTTTACTTATCTATTATAATAATATGCCATCTTGTATAACATCTCATAATATTAATATGCTCCTTCATGTATTGTTCTTTTAAAAAAGGACTTCAAAATTTTCAAAAAAATAAAAGGCAACGCTTGATGTTTGGAAACTTCGAGAAAGGTAGTGCCCTAACTTACTGGGTTTCGACTTTTCTCGTTGAATTCGAATAGTCAAGCACCCTTCTAAGTGATTTTGAGTTTTCAAAACTTAAACAATTATTTCGAGATTTCAAAACATAGTGTCCTAACTTACTGGATATGGCGTTTTGTTGTTTCGAGATAGAAATTTTCGAAAGACGAGCTTAGTTTCGAAGGTTTTAAAATGTTGCGTCCTAACTTATTGGATGTGATGTTTTGACTCGTTTGAAATAAGTGAGCCCTAATTTTCAAAATTGAGACATTCTAATTAAAAGAGGTTTGCATCTTAAAACTTTCAAATTTCCAACATTAAAGACACTTGATAATCAATTAGGTACCAATTTTTGGGCGTTACGAGGGTGCTAACCCTTCCTCGTACGTAACCAACTCCCGAATCCATTTTCTCGACTTTTGTAAACCAAAATTAATGTTTTAAAACAAAACATTTTATAAGGTGATCCAATCACACCTAAAAAGATTGGTGGCGACTCCCGTTTTCGTTTTTCTTAAAGTCGATTCTCATTTTCCAAAACTCGATTTTAAAAATGGTTTCGACAGTATCTAGATAAATTTGTGGTGTTATTTATTGATGATATTCTGGTATATTCCCGAGATGAAACCGAACATGTTGACTATTTAAGAATTGTTCTGCAAACACTGCGTGAGAAACAGTTGTATGGTAAATTCAGTAAATGTGAATTCTAGCTACGGGAAGTTGGTTTTCTTGGACATATAGTATCTGCTGAAGGCATCAGAGTTGATCCAAATAAAATTTTAGCAATTGTTAACTGAAAACCACCAAAAAATGTGTCTGAAGTTAGAAGTTTTTTGGGATTATCCGGTTATTATCGAATATTTGTACAAGGGTTTTCGATGATAGCTTTGCCAATAACATGGCTATTATAGAAATATGTGAAATTTGAATGGACCGACAAATGCCAGTAATGTGACAGCCTTAAAACGACCCTAGTCGAAATGTGGTTTCGGGACCACAAAACCAAGGCATAAAAATAATTTAATATTTATTTTATTGCCTATAATGTGTGTTAACTCATGTGTGATATTTTTTATGCTTTGATTTAGAATTATAGATGTGAATTTCACTAGAAAGGACCTAGTAATAAACTTTGAAAGTATGAGGGAAATGTGTGATGACTAATTAAAGGATGCATGCAAAACAATGGACTTGCATGTCAAATTTCCCCATAGCTAGTGGCCGCCATGACAAGGATTTATGGGCAAAAATCATGTCATGAAACATGTTTAGTAAATGGGTTATGATGGAAAGAATAAAATAAGGGTATGGAATAAACAATTAATGTTAGTAGATGAGAAACAAAAAAAAAAGTGTCCATCTTCCTCCATAGCTTGGCCGAATGTCCTAAAGGAAGAAAGAAAAAATTTTGTTCATCTCTTTTCACTCTCTTGTTGGCCGAAAATACTAAGGTTAAGGAAGGAGTTTTGCTTCATACTTGGTTTGGAAGAGGATTAGGAAGAGGTTGGCTAAACTTGCATCAAGATTAAGGTATGTTTGAGGTTCATGCATGTTTTAGTTGCTAGCTTAATGTTCTTGTTAGCCCATGGTTCAAATCCTTGTTATGTCATGGGAATGAAATTCGGCCAAAGTGAATGTGGTGTTAATGCCATTGCATGTTAAATGACAAGCTTGAAAGTGATACATGTGATGGAGGATTGAAGATTCTTAGATTTTCTTTTAGCATTTTTTGAATGAGATACTAAGTTCTTTGTTTCACCATGACCAAATTGAAATGGTGTGGTGTTGTGGTATTCGCCATGATATATCCATAAGTATAATTCATGCATGTTGCATGGTAAGTAAGATTTAAGCTTTGGAAATGTGTATATATTTGGATATAAGCCATTTGAGAATTCGCCCTTGCACCTACATGAATATATGTTTGCACATGATGGATTGGTATGACATATATACTAATTCAAAGTGTATATTTGCTTGTGATGATGTGTTGATTATGAAGTAAATAAGAGATGTGCAATGAATTACGATATGTAATGTGTTAGTAGTAAAATGTATGCTGTTTTTTTTTGTGTGGTATTAAGTGTATATTCGCCACATGAGGGGTAATTAGTGTGCATGCATTCGGTTTGAGGCAAGCATATTGATGCCTATTCTTGGCTTAGAAAATTCGCTAAGAGGAATATTAACTAATGTGTTGAGTTCGATTTATGATTTCGTACATATGCAACTTTGATGCCTAATGTATATAAGGGCCAAGTACTTTGAACTTCACGTTGATGTTTGAATGTATTGAATTGCTTGTTGTGATGTAAAATGTGCATGACCATTGTGTATTTGAGCTAAAGGATGGCCATATGACCATTTACACTCCTTGTCATATTCGCCATAAGCTATCATGATGAGATTTTAATAAGTTAAATTTGTGTGAATTAGCTCAAGAGCAAAGGGAGCTAAATCCGATAAAGGGAAGGAAAAAGTAGTTGAATAGCCGTCGAAATCGCCGACAACATCCAAGGTAAGTCTTGAGTGATGACCCTACTTGAATTATATCAAAATTATGCTCCTTGTTTGTGTGGCCATTGAGCGAAATAGTAAAGGTTGATAAATATTTTGTGTTAGAGCTTTAGTAACGAAAATGAACTATGGACGTGTCTTGAATATTGATATATGTGTAAGTGAACATTGAAATTATATCCGGCTAAGACCCAAGGCATTCGTATGAGTTGATATATCCGGGCTAAGACCCAAGGCATTCGTATTGAGTTGATATATCGGGCTAAGACCGAAGGCATTCGTGCGAGTTGATATATCGGGCTAAGACCGAAGGCCTTTGTGCAAGTCACCAAATCCGGGTTATGACCGAAGGCAATCGTCTTGATCGCTATATCCGGTTAAATCCGAAAGTATGTGATTCGAAGTGAGCAATCTTGCTGTGAAAATTTCAGCTTATACACTTGTGAAAATTCCAGCAATGAGGTATGTTTGTATGTACTTGTACTAATTGAATTCTTACAAGTAAGTATGCGCTAAGTTGATAAACGAGCTACCGGCCTTGGGCTAAGTTGTTCTTTTGTGTATGAACATAAGGGTCGGTGATGTGAAATAAGTATGAGTATGGGAATGTGAATTAGTAAAGTGGTTTAATTAGCCATGTGAATAAAATACCTTAGTCAAAGCTGATTTCATTGCTTGAGACTTACTAAGCATTAAAATGCTTACCCGTTGCTTTGGCTCTCTGTTTTATAGGTTTCGCTCGTTAGCTATTGGATTCGGGATCAAAGAAGTCAAGTCATCCACACTATCGAAGCCCCATTTTGGTACAAATTTTGGTTGAACTTTGAAATGGCATGTATAGGACCATCCTTTGTTGAAGGTCATGTACCTTCCGGTTTGTGTAAACTTGGATAGCCATGCGAAAATGGCTTATATATCGTTTTAGCATAGAACTATAATCGTTTGTATGTTGACCCTTATGAGGTATGGAATTATTTTGAAACGATTAGCCATTGGAATGGTTAATCATGATCACGCTTTGTGCTATGTATGTAAAAAGGGCCAATTGAATCATGGAAAGTATGAAATAGGTAAAGCCTACTAAAGGCAGATGCTGACAGCAGCAGTGACGTGGATGTGAAAAATCACTAAAAATAGTAGGAATGGTATTAAATAGCAAATAAATTATGTAAGTGTACCTTGATGAATCTACCTTCATATGGAAGAAACGAAATGGTCATATGAGTTATAAGTTAACAGATTTTAAAGTTCTTGTGAAATAGGGCCAGAACGGTTTCTGGATCCCTGTTCCAACTTTGGAAAATCATTTTAAATTAACCAGAGATAATTAGGAGTCATTCCATATATGTGTAGATTCCTCTCTGAGTCTAGTTTCTATAGAAACAAACGGCATTAGTATTGAAGCCCTGTACAGGGAGATATCCAATTCGTAACGCACAAAGGTCAGTGTAGTCGATCCCTACAACAGGCGAGACTTTAACTAATAAACTGTACTAATTGGCTCGACCAAAATTCTAGAAAAAATATGTAGATGGACATATGAGTCTAGTTTCAGGAAAAATTTATGGAACTGATTTTCGAGTTGTAAAACTCAAGTTATGAATTTTGGAGCGACTAGTACTCAGATTGGCAGCTTGTCTGAAAATTGTCAATAAGTGGGTTGAAGTCTGTTAACACCTCGCGTTCGACTCGTGACGGTCTCGGGTTCGGTGTTACAATTTTATTGGTATCAGAGCTACGGTTTAGTCGATTCTAGGACTACCGTAATGCGTTTGGGTCTAGCTATACATGCCATTTTATGTGATTATATGATAGTGTGGTGATTTACGACGTTTGAACTTGTGTTTATTTATAGTAATGGATCCCGATCCCAACCGAAAGCGATAGCTGATGATGTGGAGAGTGTGGCGCTGCTCCCCAAGACAAGGGACAGCGCGGCGGACTCTCAACCTGTTGCTAGCAATCCGAATGACGAGGCTAGACAAGCCTTTTATAGCGTGATGAATGATTGGTTCAACCAATACATTCGAACTAATACTACTGTTCCACAACCTCCATTCCCAACAAACACATTCAAGACCTACAATGCCTCCGGTAATTGACCAAATAAGGTCGAATAAGCCCCAGTTGATAGAATCCAAAACATGGGGCTACTGAATTTAAAGCTACGGATAGTGATGATGCCGAGCAAGTCAATTTTGGTTGGACAACACGATCCGGTACTCGATGAGCTATCTTGTACACCGATGAATGCCTAAAGTGTACCATCTCCTTGCTACGTGATTACGCCTACTATTGGTGGAGTACTCGACTTACTGTTGTGCCCTTGAACAAGTAACTTGGGAGTTCTTCCAAACCGAGTTTGGAAAAAGTATATCATCGAGATTTATGGACCAAAACGAAAGGAATTTCTCGAACTTAAACAAGGTTCCATGTCGGTTACTCGACTATGAACGAAAATTCGTGAGGCTTAGCAGATGCAGCGAGAATGCATTTCTTGAAGGCGTGATGTGTAAACGCTCAAGATGGACTGAATGATGAGATAAAGCTGTATGTTGGCATTTTGGAAATCGAGAGTTTGTGACTCTCGTCGAGCGGCGTGCAAAGCCGAGGAGTTTAGTATAGAGAAAAGGAAAGCGAAGCGGGAGCAAGGGAGTTTCAGAAGAGGTATTCGGGAAGCCCTTCCAACAATCATCAAAGAAACTTAGAGATGGCTTAGGCCGATCTAGAGACACTTCGGGCTTTTCTAGACGAGATCGCGATCGACCCCTGTGACCATTACGAATCACTTGATCGCCGATGAGTGGGAATGATCGACGAGAGAGGACTGAGTGCGAGATTGTGGCAAATGGCATTTGGGAAGTCAGAGATTCCGTGACCGCTCTGTTACAAGTGTGGATCAGTTGACCACTTCATTAAAGATTGCCCGAGGTTGTGCGAGCAGAATGTAGATCGGAGTGGGAAACCGGTACTACCACCGCCGAGGTAGACCATCCGGAAATACGGCAAGGCTAGTGGTGGTCGAGAGGATCTAGAGATGTTGCGACCAGATCCGAGGCTCGCGCTCCAGCTAGGACTTATGCTATCTGCACGCGAGGATGCCTCCTCGCCGGATGTTATTACTGGTACTTTCACTCTCTTTGATACTAATGTGATTGCTTTGATTGACCCCGGTTCTACTCATTCTTATATATGCGAAACCTTAGCATCCAAGAAGACTTTGCCTATTGAGTCTCATCGAGTTCGTAATTCGGTGTCAAATCCTTTGGGTCGTTATGTCTTTGGTCGACAAAGTGTGTAAGAAATGCCCCTAGTAATTCGAGGTTTTGCTTTTCCCGGACTTGATGCTTTTGCCGTTCGATGAATTTGATGTTATTCTTGGGTTGGATTGGTTGACCGTGCATGATGCGGTTGTGAATTGCAAAAGCAAGACTATTGATTTGAGATGCTAAACAACGAGATGATCCGAGTTGAGTCTACGAACTTGAAGGGGTTGCCGGTGTAATATCATCAATGTTGGCCCGAAATATGTAAGAAAAGGGTGTGAAGCATACCTTGCGTATGTACTTGATGATAAGGAGTTAGGAATAGAACCCAAATCTGTGCGGTGGTTTGTGAATACCGGACGTTTTTCCGAAGAATTGGGTTTGCCACTGTTCGGGAGATAGAGTTTGGCATTGAGCTTGTACAGGACCACACCGATTTCGATAGCTCCATATCGTATGGCACCAACGGAATTAAAGGAGTTGAAAGCTCGGTTGCAAGAGTTGATGGATAGAGGTTTTGCTCGCTTGAGTTTTTCACCTTGGGTGCACCGGTGTTGTTTGTGAAAAGAAGGACGGAACCATGAGGTTGTGCATCGACTATCGCCGACTTAATAAAGTGACAATAAAGAACAAGTATCCGTTACCACGTATCGATGATTTGTTCGATCAACTGAAGGAGCCTCGGTGTTCTCAAAATAGATTTGAGATCGGGCTATTATCGATTCATGAATCCGAGATTCGGACATACCCAAAACCACCTTGAGCGAGATATGGTCACTACGAGTTCTTAGTGATGCCGTTTGGGCTCACTAATGCCCCGCGGTATTTATGGATTTGATGAATCGGATCTTGAGATCATATTTGGATCGGTTCGTAGTTGTGTTCATCGACGACATCTTGGTCTATTCAAGAGATGAGACCGAACATGCGAGCACACCGAGATTAGTGTTGCAAATTTTACGGGATAAGCGGTTATATGCTAAGTTTAGCAAGTGTGAGTTCGGTTAAGAGAGGTTAGCTTCTTGGGTCACGTGGTATCTCGTGATCGGGTATTCGAGTCGACCCAAGCAAAATTTCAGCCATACTTAACCGGAAACCTCCAAGAAATATTATCGAGGTTCGAGCTTTTTGGGACTTGCGGTTACTACCGACGGTTTGTAAAAGGATTCTCGATGATAGCCACACCCATGACGTAAACCGCTTGAGAAAGATGTCAAGTTTGAATGGACGGAAAAGTGTCGAAAAGTTTTGACCAATTGAAAACTCATTTGACTGGAAGCTCAAGATTAGTCTGACCGAATCGGCAAAGAGTTTGTCATCTATAGTGACGCCTCCCTACTTGGGTTAGGTTGCGTATTGATGCAAGAAGGTCGAGTTGTGGCCTATGCGCCGAGACAATTAAAGCCACATGAGAAAAATTATCCGACCCATGATCTCGAATTGGTCGCCATCGTATTCGCTTTAAAGATATGGCGACATTACTTATTTGGTGAGAAGTGCCATGTGTATTCGGATCACAAAAGTCTCAAATATTTGATGACTCAAAGAGACTTAAATCTGCGACAAAGACGTTGGCTCGAGTGTTAAAGGATTATGAGCTGGTCATTGACTATCACCCGGAAAGGCTAATGTGGTTGCGGATGCCTTAAGCCGAAATCACCGCTTTGCTTTTCTGACGATGAATGTACACTTGTCTATCCTACCCGACAATGTGTTAGTAGCCGAATTAAAGGCCAAACCATTGTTGACTCATCAAATTCGTGAAGCTCGTAAAGTTGATGAGGAGTTGCGTGCAAAACGGCCGAGTGTGTTCGAACAAGGAATCGGAGTTTCAAATTGATGATGACGATTGTTTGAGGTTCGAAGTCGTTTGTGTGTTCCAAAGAATTGAACTTATTTCGATAATTCTGAACGAAGCTCATTGTAGCCGAATGGCAATCCACCCGGGGAGTACGAAGATGTACAATGAGTTGAAACGTCGGTTTTGGTGGCATGGTATGAAACGAGACATCTCCGACTTTGTTGCAAGATGTTTAATATGTCAACAAGTGAAAGCGGAGCATCAAGTGCCTTCAGGGTTACTTCAGCCGATCACGATACCCGAGTGGAAATGGGATCGAGTCACAATGGACTTTGTGTCCGGACTGCCGTTGTCAGCAAGTAAGAAGGATGCAATTTGGGTTATTATTGATAGACTAACTAAGTCGGCTCACTTTATCCCTGTGCGTATGGATTTTTCATTGGATAAACTAGCTGAATTGTACGTTTCTCGATTGTGAGATTACACGGTACCGATTTACATTGTGTCGGATAGAGATCCGAGGTTCACCTCGCGATTTTGGAAGAAATTACAAGAAGCATTGGGCACCAAGTTGCATTTCAGCACCGCCTTTCACCCCCAAACCGATGGTCAATCCGAGCGTATAATTCAGATACTTGAGGATATGTTGAGATGTTGCATCCTCGAGTTCGTGGTTCGTGGGAGCAGTACCTACCTTTGATTGAATTCGCCACAACAATAGTTTTCAATCAAGTATTAAGATGGCGCCTTACGAGGCTTTGTACGGGCGTAAATGCCGTACACCATTGTTTTGGACCGAGCTCGGTGAGAACAAAATTTTTGGAGTGGATTTGATTAAAGATGCTGAACAGAAAGTAAAAGTAATCCGTGAAAATCTGAAGATAGCCTCCGATCGTCAGAAATCGTATGCGGATTTGAAACGAAAGGACATTGAGTATCGTGGGAGATAAAGTGTTTCTTAAAGTTTCGCCGTGGAAAAAGATACTCGATTCGGCCGTAAGGGCAAGTTGAGCCGAGATTCATTGGGCCGTCGAAATCTCCGAACGAGTTGGCCCGATTTGCATATCGTTTGATCTTGCCCCGAACTTGAAAAGATTCACAACGTCTTCCATGTTTCAATGCTTCGACGCTATAGATCTGATCCGTCGCACGTAATTAGTCCATCAGAGGTTGAAATTCAAGCCGATATGAGTTATGAAGAAGAACCGATTCGTATCCTAGCTCGTGAAATGAAAGAGTTGCGAAACAAAAGGGTTCCGCTAGTGAAAGTGTTATGGCTCAAACACGGGATAGAAGAAGCTACTTGGGAACCCGAGAACTCTATGAAAGAGCAATATCCAAACCTATTTATCGGTAAGATTTTGGGACGAAAATTTCTAAAGTGGGGAGAGTTGTGATGACCTTAAAACGACCCTAGTCGAAATGTGGTTTCGGGACCACAAAACCAAGGCATAAAAATAATTTAATATTTATTTTATTGCCTATAATGTGTTAACTCATGTGTGATATTTTTATGCTTTGATTTAGAATTATAGATGTGAATTTCACTAGAAAGGACCTAGTAATAAACTTTGAAAGTATGAGGGAAATGTGTGATGACTAATTAAAGGATGCATGCAAAACAATGGACTTGCATGTCAAATTTCCCCATAGCTAGTGGCCGCCATGACAAGGATTTATGGGCAAAAATCATGTCATGAAACATGTTTGGTAAATGGGTTATGATGGAAAGAATAAAATAAGGGTATGGAATAAACAATTAATGTTAGTAGATGAGAAACAAAAAAAAAGTGTCCATCTTCCTCCATAGCTTGGCGAATGTCCTAAAGGAAGAAAGAAAAAATTTTGTTCATCTCTTTTCACTCTCTTGTTGGCCGAAAATACTAAGGTTAAGGAAGGAGTTTTGCTTCATACTTGGTTTGGAAGAGGATTAGGAAGAGGTTGGCTAAACTTGCATCAAGATTAAGGTATGTTTGAGGTTCATGCATGTTTTTAGTTGCTAGCTTAATGTTCTTGTTAGCCCATGGTTCAAATCCTTGTTATGTCATGGGAATGAAATTCGGCCAAAGTGAATGTGGTGTTAATGCCATTGCATGTTAAATGACAAGCTTGAAAGTGATACATGTGATGGAGGATTGAAGATTCTTAGATTTTCTTTTAGCATTTTTTTGAATGAGATACTAAGTTCTTTGTTTCACCATGACCAAATTGAAATGGTGTGGTGTTGTGGTATTCGCCATGATATATCCATAAGTATAATTCATGCATGTTGCATGGTAAGTAAGATTTAAGCTTTGGAAATGTGTATATATTTGGATATAAGCCATTTGAGAATTCGCCCTTGCACCTACATGAATATATGTTTGCACATGATGGATTGGTATGACATATATACTAATTCAAAGTGTATATTTGCTTGTGATGATGTGTTGATTATGAAGTAAATAAGAGATGTGCAATGAATTACGATATGTAATGTGTTAGTAGTAAAATGTATGCTGTTTTTTTTGTGTGGTATTAAGTGTATATTCGCCACATGAGGGTAATTAGTGTGCATGCATTCGGTTTGAGGCAAGCATATTGATGCCTATTCTTGGCTTAGAAAATTCGCTAAGAGGAATATTAACTAATGTGTTGAGTTCGATTTATGATTTCGTACATATGCAACTTTGATGCCTAATGTATATAAGGGCCAAGTACTTTGAACTTCACGTTGATGTTTGAATGTATTGAATTGCTTGTTGTGATGTAAAATGTGCATGACCATTGTGTATTTGAGCTAAAGGATGGCCATATGACCATTTACACTCCTTGTCATATTCGCCATAAGCTATCATGATGAGATTTTAATAAGTTAAATTTGTGTGAATTAGCTCAAGAGCAAAGGGAGCTAAATCCGATAAAGGGAAGGAAAAAGTAGTTGAATAGCCGTCGAAATCGCCGACAACATCCAAGGTAAGTCTTCGAGTGATGACCCTACTTGAATTATATCAAAATTATGCTCCTTGTTTGTGTGGCCATTGAGCCGAAATAGTAAAGGTTGATAAATATTTTGTGTTAGAGCTTTAGTGTGAAAATGAACTATGGACGTGTCTTGAATATTGATATATGTGTAAGTGAACATTGAAATTATATCCGGGCTAAGACCAAGGCATTCGTGCGAGTTGATATATCCGGGCTAAGACCAAGGCATTCGTCGAGTTGATATATCCGGGCTAAGACCAAGGCATTCGTATGCGAGTTGATATATCCGGGCTAAGACCAAGGCCTTTGTGCAAGTCACCAAATCCGGGTTATGACCAAGGCAATCGTATGAGTCGCTATATCCGGTTAAATCCGAAAGTATGTGATTCGAAGTGAGCAATCTTGCTGTGAAAATTTCAGCTTATACACTTGTGAAAATTCCAGCAATGAGGTATGTTTGTATGTACTTGTACTAATTGAATTCTTACAAGTAAGTATGCGCTAAGTTGATAAACGAGCTACCGGCCTTGGGCTAAGTTGTTCTTTTGTGTATGAACATAAGGGTCGGTGATGTGAAATAAGTATGAGTATGGGAATGTGAATTAGTAAAGTGGTTTAATTAGCCATGTGAATAAAATACCTTAGTCAAAGCTGATTTCATTGCTTGAGACTTACTAAGCATTAAAATGCTTACCCGTTGCTTTGGCTCTCTGTTTTATAGGTTTCGCTCGTTAGCTATTGGATTCGGGATCAAAGAAGTCAAGTCATCCACACTATCGAAGCCCCATTTTGGTACAAATTTTGGTTGAACTTTGAAATGGCATGTATAGGACCATCCTTTGTTGAAGGTCATGTACCTTCCGGTTTGTGTAAACTTGGATAGCCATGCGAAAATGGCTTATATATCGTTTTAGCATAGAACTATAATCGTTTGTATGTTGACCCTTATGAGGTATGGAATTATTTTGAAACGATTAGCCATTGGAATGGTTAATCA
The DNA here is from genome assembly GCF_025698485.1 of Gossypium arboreum. Lineage (NCBI taxonomy): Eukaryota > Viridiplantae > Streptophyta > Magnoliopsida > Malvales > Malvaceae > Gossypium > Gossypium arboreum. The sequence continues at coordinate 105,287,139 of NC_069071.1, read as the reverse complement.
TGATCACGCTTTGTGCTATGTATGTAAAAAGGGCCAATTGAATCATGGAAAGTATGAAATAGGTAAAGCCTACTAAAGGCAGATGCTGACAGCAGCAGTGACGTGGATGTGAAAAATCACTAAAAATAGTAGGAATGGTATTAAATAGCAAATAAATTATGTAAGTGTACCTTGATGAATCTACCTTCATATGGAAGAAACGAAATGGTCATATGAGTTATAAGTTAACAGATTTTAAAGTTCTTGTGAAATAGGGCCAGAACGGTTTCTGGATCCCTGTTCCAACTTTGGAAAATCATTGTAAATTAACCAGAGATAATTAGGAGTCATTCCATATATGTGTAGATTCCTCTCTGAGTCTAGTTTCTATAGAAACAAACGGCATTAGTATTGAAGCCCTGTACAGGGAGATATCCAATTCGTAACGCACAAAGGTCAGTGTAGTCGATCCCTACAACAGGCGAGACTTTAACTAATAAACTGTACTAATTGGCTCGACCAAAATTCTAGAAAAAATATGTAGATGGACATATGAGTCTAGTTTCAGGAAAATTTACGGAACTGATTTTCGAGTTGTAAAACTCAAGTTATGAATTTTGGAGCGACTAGTACTCAGATTGGCAGCTTGTCTGAAAATTGTCAATAAGTGGGTTGAAGTCTGTTAACACCTCGCGTTCGACTCCGGCGACGGTCTCGGGTTCGGGGTGTTACAAGTAAAGCTTTGATCGGTTGAAAACCTTGTTGACCGAAGCACCAGTTCTGGTTCAGCCTGAATCGGGTAAGGAATTTGTAATTTACAGTGATGCATCATTGAATGGTTTAGGCTATATATTGATGAAAGAAGGGAAAGTAGTAGCTTATGCATCTAGACAACTAAAACCACATAAAAAAAATTACCCGATACATGACCTAGAATTAGCAGCTATTGCATTTGCTTTGAAAATTTGGCGAAACTATTTGTTTGGTGAAAACTGTCACATTCTAAAGCATTTTGAAACCATAGGGAGAAGAAAGAAACATAGGTGATAGTGGAATGAAAGAAAATTTCATTCTCATTCTCATGCATTTCGAAACCATAGGGAGAAGAAAGAAAGCTCGGACGGCCAAAAGGGTTTTTAAACATTCAAGCTTCAATTGGTTAGTCATTTTAGTTCATTTTCTTGTAATTTTTACTTTTTTAGAATCCCGGTACTTAGAGCTAGTCGACCCATATTACAATTTTTAGTATTTTTCAGGATTGATGAAGTTACCATTGTTGATTTGTTAGAGTTTCAAGGGTTTAATTTGATATATTTTAAAGTTAGATGTGAAAAAGGACTAAATAGTGAAATTAATTGTTGATTGTGCAATAGGGACTAAATTGTGAAAATTTTGAAATTGAGGGGTAGAATTGAAAATAAGGAGCTAAATTTAGCTTATAGTGAACTTAGTATAAAAATTAGAGGTTAAATGTGAAGATTTAATTAATCTAAATTTAGGGACTAAATTGAAGATTAAGCAAAATGTAGTATAAAATTTGAAATTTAATGAAAATTTAGTTGTGTATTATTGATATATTTTAATTATTTTATTTCGTAATGAACGTCGTTCTAGAATCTTCGAGTAAAAATGGGAAAAACAAGGTCGACATCGAGTAGCTCGAAGTATACAGTTTGTATTTCTATAATCCGAAACAAATTATAAATTATTACATATTGAATTGTTTGCATATGATAAGTATTTGAGGTGAGCATTCTTGTACTTTGGGTTGAATTGAATTGATTGATTATGAAAATGAATTAATTATGAATATTAAGAAATGTAATGTTTTTATGAATATTGAATGGAATATGTGTATTAAGAAAAGTTGGTTGCTATCAAATTGAATATATTTTTATACGTGAGAATCTACATATATGAAAATGAGACATTGGTTATTTTGAAAAGTGAAATGAAACCCTATTAACTGTTTCGGGCTAAGTCGATATAAATGGCATGCCATAGGACAGGAAGAGTTCAGGGATTTCTTCGACTTCGAGTCGATGAGGCATTGGGTGCCAATTTGCTTCGGTTTAACCGATGAGCCACTAGGTGTCAATCTATTATCGTGCTGAGCGTAATTATTTCTTCAGATTTATCCGATGAGGCAATGGGTGTCAAACAGGTGTGTTGTTTGGATCCGTATATCTGTCCAAGTCCAACTCACATTAATAGGGAAAATAAATTATAATAATCGATGAGCTAGATATTGAAATAACAAAGGATGAGAAATTAAAATGAGATGTGAAATGATAAATTTTGTTGTGAATATTGATAAATTATGATTGATGAACTCATGGATTGGAAACGGAAATGAATAATGTCATTATATGAGTTGATTTATCAATTGAATAATGAATAATATTATTGTTATGTTGTAACATCCCCACTTTTAAGAAAAAGAGAGAGAGAGAGAGAAGAAGGATGTTTATGGTAGAAGCCCTTGAATAAGTTATTTATAAAGAAATAGTAGTATAAGAAATAATGATCTTTTTTAAAGAAAACTATCAAACATGAAAACACAGAGGACTTTTAGTAGGAGCATGTGGTTAAGTTAAAAATTTGGTATTGAGTTCAAGGATTAAATTGAATAAGTTAGAAAAGTATAAAGACTAAAGTGCAATTATCCTATTTAATTTTGATGGAAATGACTTAACGACAATTTTACCATTACTTAAAAAAATCAATGGTTTCCTGATGGCTTTTAAAAATTTTTATTAAGTAATAATATTTTAATAATTAATATTAGAATATATAAAAAAATAAAGAGAAAAAGAGAGAAAGATGTTCATCTTTCTTTCTCTTTCACGTCAAACAAAAGAGGGAAAGAAAAAAAAAATTGCTTCTATTATTTTCCTTCAAATTCAAGTATGAGGTATGATTTTTCTTCAAACTTTTCTTAGATTTTGAAACTTTGAAGCTTGCTTTACATATATATACCAACAGTTTTTTATTTTATCAAGTATTTTGAAAGTTGTCATTAAATGAAATTGATGGAAACTTAGAAAACTTAAGTGAAGTAGGTATGTTTTTGGATAGGAAATAATTAGAAGATGAATTCTAACTTGTTGGAAGTGTGAAAAAGAAATAAAAATAGATGGAAAGTTTATTTGGTATATTTTTCCATGTTAAAAGGGAAGTAGAGAACATTGGTCATTTTGTGTAATATTGGTGCTAAATGATAGCTTGTGAAGTAGTGAGTACTCTGGTGAAGACGGAATTGAAAATGGATAATCGAGCCGAAAGATATGCGAATTTCGGACTAGAAAACTTAAGTTGCCAATATGAATAATCATGCATATTTAAGTTTGTTTTTATTAGTTTTAGTTTTAGAATGGATAAATGATGTTGTTTAGTATCGAATTGCTTCTATTGTAGCTAAAAACAAAGCGAACATCTTGAAGGAGAAAGGCAAAGAAAAAGAGTGAAGCGATTAAAACTTCGGTTTGTGCTAATATCTTATTTTCATTACATAAAGCTTTAGAATATATAGTTTATTATGACTAGTTATATTGATTTTATTTTATTTTTATGAGTTTTGGATGAGTTTGAATAATTTAGTTAATATTTATAAAATTATGTTTCAAGATAAATCCTATGTTTTTCATATGATCAAATTAGCAAATTCATGGTTATGATTTGGATTTGAGTATTATGATTTTAGATGATTGAGCAAGAAAATGATTAATATGTTTTGAATTGGAAGCCTAATCTTACATTGGCGATATGTGATTTGAATATGAAACGGAATTGAAATGAGAATTATATGAAAATGGATTTTAAATGGATCATGAAACTTGTGGTTTTGTAACAGCCCCAAATTCTTGAGTCAACGTTCGAGTGTTGACTTGGGTTGGCCATGGATAAATTTATTTTGGAATTGAGTTTTATTGAAATTAATTTGGGTGAATTTTAGACCTTTCTATAAGAAATTAAGGATGTTGAGAAGCTTGTGTAAAGTAAGGGGAAGATAAATGACTAATATGGTGATTTTACCATTTTTTAATAAAAGTCTTCTCCCAATTAATGGGAAAAGATGGTTTGGAAAATTGAGGTATGGGATAAAGTGGATTTCTCTCCATTTTTCTTACATTTCTTTATTTTTTGTTTTCTCCTTCTATTTTTCTTAGTAAACCGTGTAGAGGGAGAGAGATTTGAGTGAGTTCTCACCATTTTTCATCCTCCAAATCTCAAAGAAGGAAAGGGTCTTGATCTAGTTTTTTTTTTTTTTTAGGTTTTATGGAAAAAAGTTTCTATGTTCTTCAAGGATGAAGGTAGAGATTATTGGGTGTTTGGGAGGGTTTGAGTTTGAGGAAGTCTCTACCTATCTGCTCATATTTTATTTATTTATTTAAAGCATGTATTTTTGCATCCCATCGACTTTTATTTTTTTGGGAAATCTTGTGTGTTACATGGTTATTAGTTAAAGAGGGTGGTGAATCTTCTAAAGCTAAGGGTAAAGGCAAAGTGGTGGAGAGCTATGCAAGAAACTTTGTTAGTGTTCTTCCATCAAGATGGTACCCTCTAACTCTCTTATGCTTTTTGATAAATCATAAATATGATGCTTGTGTGATAATGCATGCATGTTATATGTCTTTGGTTGGAAATCATGTTTGGATGATTAAAATGAAGCTAAAAACTTAGTTATGAAATCTGCAAGAAACAAATTATTACATGAATAGTAAGTTTGAAAATTCTCCATAAATTTTGTAAAAATAATTAAGAAGAGATCTATATAATGTTGTAACCGTGAGTCAGTCTTGTTTCATTTAAAACAAATAGAGATCGATTTCAATTTGTATTTTAAAAGATATGAATTTTTGAGTGTTCAAAGGTCATAAAAATCTGGCAGCAGAATTCTTATAAAACATATTTAGTAGTGACTTTAAAAAATCACCAAAAATTTCACAAGATAAAATAGGAAGTGTGTCTTATATCTCTATAACCGTACAGAAGTCTAGTTTCATTTAAAACAAACGATGCTCGATTTAGAGTTATATATTAAGAGTTATTAATTTTTGAATGAGAAAAGGTCAGAATGTCAAGGTAGCAAACTGTCACATCTCATTAGTTAATATTTTAGCTAGAATGATAAGCATGTTAAAACGAGTATGAGACTCAAATGTCATGGTTGTATTTTTGTGGTTATATGTTTGATGATTTGTTTGTGCTCAGCATTCGGGCTCTAACCTAACTAGCGGCTATGAGTGGCGCTCGAGATAACCCTATGGACACCCGTGATTATTTGACAAGCGGCCATAAGTGGCACAAGACTATCTGGATGCCCAATTATTTGAGCAGTATGTGCAATCTAACAAGTTTTGCAAGTTTGATATGCAAGTGATTTGGTTATGTAGATTTAATGACTCATGATTTAATTATTCGATACTCACGTCATGCTTCTATGTATACATTTGATTTGCATGCTTATATTTATGAATTGCTTGAAGTATGGTAGATTTGTTGTGTACCACTGAGCCTGTAAAGCTCAGCCTTCGAATTTTCTTCATGTTCAGATTTGTAGACTTTTGTTCGTGTTTGAGGAACATCATTGACGAGAGACTTCTAGCATCACGTATTCAGAGTATAGTACCTTATCTATTAGTAGGCATTGTATTCCTAAGGCCTTACTTGTATTTTTTGTAGGTCTGTAACTCATTTATCATTTTTGTTATTTTGACTATTTTGATATACGATGATATTGGAGCTTCACATATTTTGTATAACTATTTTTATTACTATTTTCAGTATAACTATGTATGGTATTTTCTCTTATATAAAATGTATTTCAATGTTTTAAATTATTTGAAAATTTTGCTGGGTTGCTCCGGTGACCTGATGTAGCGCCTTAGTATTCGAGTACTTCGTATTCGGGATTAGGATGTTACAGGTTTTTATCTCGTTTCATTAAGTTAGACTAAATCAGATATAGTTGGTATGTCATAGAGTCTTTATGTAAGAGAATTTAGATCTCCCAAATTCCCAGAGAATCGTGGGTAGTCTCAATTCCCAGAGGGCCGTGGGGTAGTCCTAATTCCCAAAGGGTCGTGGGCAGTCCCAATTCCCAGAGGTTCATAGACTACTTTAATAGCCATTGTTGCCGAACAACTCGAGGTGACAGATTTGTGTATTTGGTTATGAGTCTAAACTTTAGTATGGGGTCTAAAATGAAAGAGAAATAAAAACAAACTTAAATTTATTTGAATTTCCATATTGTGCAAATTAAATTAATTATGCGATTTTAAATTTAATTGAAAAGCTTAATTTTTTAATCGATTTGTCAATATCAAAATATAAAAGGTGATTAATATTAGAATTTTCTTTTATTTTTATGTTATTAATGATATTTATAATCATGTTTTAGTTTATTTTTATCAATTAATTTGTATTCAATACTTATGTAATGATTTATATGATATTAGAACCACTGAGCATAAAAATTGCTCGGTATACGGTTTGTCTATTTTTTCGTTGCAGGTAGTTAGATTCTCTAGATCGTTCAGCAACATCCGAAGAATCAAAGTTCAGCTCAAACAATGTTGGTGAAGAGTTTGCTTTGTAGTTGATATAAATGGCATGTACCTGGCCTTGTATATATATAATATTATGTCATAAACTGAATTTAAATATTTTCATTATGTTTTCTTTGCTAGTATTTTATAACTAATGTTTTGAATGAAATAGTAAACCGTAGAAATCTACTTTATTGGTATATTTTGAGATATCAAAGTGTGGGCAATTGATTTGGGAGATGAATTGAATGTGATTACATTGTGAAATCTTTTTTTTTTGCAGGGGGTTTTACGTAAAATAGACAAAAATGTTGCCGAAATTTTTATTAATTAATTTTATCACTATCTTTCATTTTCAAACAAAAATGGAAAAGTGAGTTGCTTAGGCAACGAAATGTGACATTTTATATTCGGATCCAACAACTGGGTCGGGTATAAGGTGTCACATTTGTATTGGAAATTTCAAGATTTGTTGAATGTGAACAAGAATGAATAAATTAGCATAATGAATTTGATATACTATATGACATTACTTAATTACATCTTACATCTTAATTATTTAGATTTAGTTTCAATTGTTTGGATTATAAAAATACCACTAAGTTATACTCAGTATAGGGTTTGGTTTTCCATGTGCAGGTTAGGTATCGTCGACTCGTCATCCAACAACGATCCCGGACTCAAGTATGAAGATGTTTTATTTTGTAATGGCATAAACCTAGGTGATCTTTTGGTTGATGGTTATTTTGTTAATGTGATGATATTTTGAGTCCCAAGTGTAATTGTATTTATATGTTCATATGGTTGAGATTAAAGCTATGTCTTGGTAGGTTAGTCAAGCTTAATATTTTGCATATGATTTGCTTTAACTTGTTAGCCTAAATAACTAGAACATTAGTTAAATCTTAATAATTTGGTATAAATGTGTGTGTTGAATGGTTGATGTTTTACTAATGTGTTGACAAATGTAAAATGTGGTACCAATGATGGTACATTGATTAGGCACTTAAGATGGATGTTTTGGCATGTTTTAAGCATGTTTAATTGTGTTTTGAGTAAGTTAAACGGTTGGTAAATGAGCTGTTTAATATTTTAGTAAGCATGATTTGGAAAACTCTAGTATTAAGGTACATTTAGGCACACACGACCTAAGACACGGTCTGTCACATAGGCGTGTGTCACACACCTGACACACACGGCCTAGCCATACAGGTGTGTGACACGCATGGTCTGGCCCCATGGGCCTGTGTCTTGTTAATTTAATTGTAGATTTCACATGGTCTGACACACGGCCTGTGACACGATTGTGTTTCTAAAGTCAATGACTTACATGAGCATAGACATGGCCGTGTGACCCTGTTTCTGAAATTTTTAAAATTTACTCGAAACCCTTTTGAGTTGTTTCAAATTAGTCCCTGTTTGTTTTTTAATTATATTTAGGGTCTCGTAAACTCGTATTAAAGACTGTAAAAGTATTATGCTAATTTTAAATGAAGTGGCGAACCTTAATTGGGTGAAGTAGGTCACACTACTAATATCACTAAAAGTAAATAGTCAGAGTATAGTTCAATACTCTGATGCTAATAATTGGAATAGTCTTGTTAGGTATCCAATTTCTAGCTTTCAATAGGGAATAAATAATGATAAAATTGTAAACAATGGAAGACCAAGTTTAGTATTGCATTGCATAACTCATCACTCATTTGTTTAAAATAGTAATATGGAAAATATTAAATTAGCATACACTGCTCTCTATATAATATGAATCTTAATAGTCAACTTGCACATTTGCTTATGTTGTAATTAGATGTTCTGATTGGTTAGTAATGCCTGTGGCCTTAATTCGACAACGGAGGTGGGTTAATGGTGTTAAATTTAGTGATATTAGAGTTGCAGGTTTAGCCGATTGTAACACCTCAAACACGGCCTAGACATTATGGCTTAATCCGAAAGTGTTACAAAGAAGGGTTTTGAAACTGACAATACTTCGATAAAACCATGTTTAGTTATTTTGATAAAACGTCCAAGTTTTATCAAACATATTCATTTATATTCATATATTACTAAATAGTTCTATGTTGTCCTTTAAAGTTAACCATTTATTTTGCAGCTGAAGTTTGAAAAAATCGTTTAAAAAAAACCAAGGTCGTGTTTCCAAAAACCATTTGTTAAAACCATTTGTTTGCATAAAATGTTGTCAACGTTGTCGAAAAGAAAGCAAAACAAAATCCAAATCCAAAAGTTAAAACCATACAGTCCAAAGAGTCCCAAAAATTATAAACTCTAAAAAAAACCAAATTTTAAAATAAAATCGTTAATACTAAATAAAAACAGTTCTCTATCGAGTGGTCGTAGCTGAGCCTTCATCACACCGACCCGTCTAAGTCTGTGGATTACCTGAACAGAATAGACAAATAGATGTGAGTTTTCATAATTCAATGTGTAACCCAACAGAGATAGTCATGCAACATATACAGAATTTCATATACAGTCAGATACAGATTTGAACCTCAGTCCATAGCAGAAACAGATATCAGAATTAGATAATAGATCAGAGGTACAGAATCCTACCCCATTCTCTACACACCATCTCCGTCCCCCCATCTGTAACACCCCTATAACCCGTGTCCGTCACCGGGGTGGGTTATGAAGAGTTACTGATCCAAAATTTAATATTTTAAAAACATACACGATAAAAATAAAATAAAAATATACATCGCCAAACTCAGTTAAAGATCAAAATTCAAACTTGTATCAACATTCAAAAGTAGCCATATTCACATGGCTTATATATAAGTACATCTCAAAATATCATTCGCTTAAGTCTATTCCATACATTCCATACTAGCTCCAAAATATAATAGTACCCCAAAATGATAGATAGTGTGACGAGTAGCTAACGATTCCCTTCCGAAAGAGTGCTGGAATCAACAATCTATAAAAGCAGAACGTAACAAACGAAGTAAGCTTTCAAAGCTTAGTAAGTTTTAAGCATCACAAATAATTAAAACTTATCGAAAATCAAAACATTCATTTAAACAGACTTATTCTCAATTCAAATTGCTTCATGGCGAATACACATAAACATAAACATAGATTCTCAGACATATTTTTCTTTTACTAAAAGTTCATCCGATGCATTTAAATCAAATAATCTCATATAATAACAACATTTGACCGAATAGGTCATTGTTTTACTCAGATATAACAATCATTCACACTTAAGTATCATTCTTTGATACTAATAATTCACAAAATCATTGATGAATGTACATGAGTACATAAAGAAATCTTAACATATAATTCATATACAAATATACCATGATCGATTAAATCATTCTCATATTCGCAAATATAACCATCAATCATATTTATATATATATTCTTCTTTGATGCTAATGATTCACTTGAAATCAATTCACCGATGAGTAAGTAATACGATACTGAACATATTAAATGTATAGTACTTACTCGACGATGGTTTCTCGCGAACATTCAATATCGTAATCTTACTTAACTTATCGGCATTAAGCTGTCGGTCTTAGGACTTGAAACCAATTACGGCACAAGCTGCGGGAATTTAAACCCGGTATAATACCAGCTCGAAGCCTGCAGGACTTTAGCCCTGACATATTTCCAGCACGTAGCCTGCAGACCTTAAGTCTGGATATAATTCTAGCACATAGCCTGCGGACCCTAAGTCCAGATATAATTCCAGCACATAGCCTGCGGACCCTAAGTCCGGATACACATCAAATATCATGCATATTTAATCATATATTAACACAACTTATTCAACATATCACATTAGTAGTCATTTGCTACGTTCAGATATAAGCTCCATATGAATACCATCATTTACATTTCGATTCGAAAGTCATACATAAATATCACATATCCATTTCACCATTCAAGCTTAACACATAGTGACCATTCGACTATAAGTCATATACATAAATTATTTATCACACCACTTAATTCAAGTAGAACCGAAAGGTCACAATTCATCTAATATACACATATCAAGGCATCATCAATTATATACTAAAGGTGACTACTCAAAACTTACCTCGAATATTTTCGAACAGTCTCGGATCGGCTATTCAACTACTTTCTCTTTTCCCTTGTCCAACCTTGGTTCTCTATGCTCTTGAGCTTAAATTCAACAATTTTAAACTAGTCATTGTTCGACTATTCAAGCATTACTTTCAGAATATAATATATATATATACGACTTTCACACATATAGATCATAGTAAGTTTATAAGAAAACATTAAGCAACTCGGTAACAAATTTTTATCAATATTTACCACATAATCACAAATTCACAATAAGCTGTCTTCCTGAGCAACAGTCACTAAATTATTTATAATTGGAGCTACGAAACTCCAAATCAATTTCCGTAAAATTTCCCTGAAAATAGACTCATATATCTTTTACCCATATAATTTTTAGAATTTTTAGCTTGGCCAATCAATACCATATTTTTCTTAAAGTTTCCCCTATTTCACTGTTTGACTAATTTGACCACTCTTTACTACGAATCAAATTTCTCATTGTACAGAATTCAAAATATGTCCTCATTTATTTCATTCGAAACTAGACTCACTAAGGAGTCTAAACATATAAACTCCATCATATAACCATTTTTGTACAATTTATCATGATTTTATAAAAACAGAACATGGGATCTAGAATTCATTTTGACCTTGTCCTACATCACTTCAAATATCTCATTATTGGAAATTCTTTTGCTTTCACAGTTTCTTTTGTAAGAAAATAGACTCATTAACCTTTAATTACATAATTTATTCAGCTTCTAAATCAACTCCCACAATTTATGGTGATTTTCCAAAATTATGTTACTATTGCTGTCCCAAGCAGATTTATTACCAATTCATTCTTTCACATATTCTTTGCATGCATGTTATTTAAACATGTATATCACCAATCAATTTCATCACATATCTATAATTTCACTTAAGCATAATCTCAATCCAAATATATCCATTGTCCATATATCAAGCTTACTTAAAGCTATTTATAATTTATTCATATCATTAACCAAATATAGTTATGCAACCAAAACACAAATCATACATACCTTATAATATGCATATCAAAATAACTCCAACCATGATCAGATATAACCGAATTTAAACATGAAAATTCAGCCATTTTCGAACTCCTATACTAAATCAATACATACCAAAAGCTAATTTTTGCATATCCGTCAACTCGAACCTAAAACCATAACCGAATACTCAAGTACATATTATCTATTCAATTATTACAATTTATGCACATGTGGCTAAAACAAATTGAACCATTTTGAACACAAATATCCAACTAAAAATACAACCATTTCGCATGTTTATTATTATGCTTATAATTACATATTTTCAATATAAGCTAAATCATGACCGAATTATCACTATAATTGACAACATTAACAAACCATTTCCAAAACATAAAACACCTCCAAAGACATCCATACAACCCATAGCCAAATGCATCATTTCAAATCAATAACAAAAATTAAGTCATGGGCTATGAAAGGAGCTTAGCAATTAACTCAATTTCACATAAATTATCAAGAAATAAAATCAAACATACCTCCAATTAGAAACATCAAGGCCGAATATCCAAGAACCCTTTTATTTTGCTTGTTCTTTAAATTTCGGCAAAATGAAAGAAGAATGGATGAAAACTTTGTTTTTCTACTTTCTTTTATTAAATTATATAATTCCTCTTATAATATCATTAAATGTTATATTACTAACATGGAATCATATAACATTTATTAGGTTATTATTTTACAATACAAAATACATATTTTTCCTGTCAACTTTCATCATTGTCGTCCACTAATTTAATAGTGGTCCATTTGACATGCAAGTCCTCATTGTTATATACCATGCATTATTCGGCCCTCTAAATTCTTTCTATCACATTTTTAAGTTTTAACACACAAGTCCTTTTTAGCTATTTCCACATTCAAATGACAAAGTTAAGACACAATACTTTCACACATACACTTTCACATATAATAAGCATAGAATATAACGTTTAATTATTTTTATGACTCGGTTTTGTGGTCCCGAAACCACTTTCCGACTGGGGTCAAATTAGAGCTGTCACACCATCACACCATGCAAGGTTAAAAACACCCACCCATCCCTACACACCATATAGTATTGATGCGACACATAATAGATATTATGCAGTTAAGCTACCAGAATATAGGCGATAGTTCGCCGTACAAATCACTTCCTTCACATATACAAATCCCACCCTAAATAAAAATACAGAATACAGATATAAAAATAACAGAACAAACATGCTTAACATGCTCATATACAGATAATTATATACTTAACAGTATAGTTAGGCATACAAATCAGTTTTCTACTCAAATCAAACTATCAAAGTATTAGATCATATGAAATAGGGTTTGGTTAGCCCTTATTGACCCTACGGTAAGTTCACAGTTGATCGGAACGACCCGTGCGACCTTAGGAAAAATTTCAGAATTCTGGGTTCCACATGTCCGTGTGGGCCCACACACCCAGAATGGCCTAGTCCGTGTGCCCTACAAGCCCAACCTGGCCTAGTTCGTGTGGCCTACAAGGCCACACTCACATCGTCACACGGCCGTGTCAGGTGCATAGCCACACATTCGTCAGTTACACGGTCGTGTCTCACACAAGGCCAGCTACACAGTCAGCCACAAGCCCGTTTGGCATCGACAAACCCAATTTTTTGCTTTCGTCGAACCTTATTTTCTTACGTTAACGGTATATACTTAATTCGATTTTGACGCATAAGCAATCCCGATCCTACCGGAACCAACAAACGATATTACACGTTCTCAAAATCAATTTTTAATCCACAATTAAAACGAACCAATGAAACCTTCAATAGTGAAATTCAAACACTCATTACTCACCCAACTTCATGAACAAACCCGACTACGATTTTGCAGGAGAAGAATTTCGTTCCTCACGATTCGCTGCCAAACAACCCAGAATCACATTACCAAAAGGACCAGAATTGGTATAGAATAGTTAAAACAACTACCTGTAATTCGAACAAAACTCACTACCCTCACTTACCAGACACACGAAGAGTTCAAAATTTGTATCACTGCAATTTTGGAAGAACAATTTTGACAGATCAAAGAAAAAGAAAAGAAATTTTATTGGGAAGAAAACATAAAATGGTTAAACCAAATCCTACTATATCTACATGCATAACCACCTACTAACTCAGAATCCCACTACCACTGAACCACTATCAACCACCATCAACAAAATTTAACACCCACGCTCACGCGGAAATTCGAACACAGGACCTCCAGCAAGCTAACTCCTTACCACTCAAACCAGCAGGCTCATTCTGATATAAGTTTACTAACAAGAAAATATAACCTAACCCACCAACGATAGGGCTAGGGTATAAAATAACAAAATTTTCCAAAAGTGGGACTTGAACCCAAGACCTCACACACATACCTAGAACACTTAACCACTGAAGTATATACACATTTATTGTCAGATTTCACAAAAATAGAGTTAAATTATTTAGGATGTTACACCGATTCTCAGACTAAATCAAGCTCAAATTTGAGTCTAGAGGTACATGCCAAAGTTGAGTCGAGTTTGAGTTGGGATTTGGATGCTGATTATAATTGTTTTTGTTTTAAAATTGAACGATGTCTGATGAATATAATAATGAAGTTGACCAAGAGATGTATATTGGTGATGATGTTTCTAATGAGTTAGATAGAACTAAATCAGTGACACCGAGTGCTAACCTAGTTGGTGCTTAACAACCTAATGCTGAAAGGCGTAATAATGATAGATTAGGTATTCAAATTTACTTCGAGCTATTGTTGATGCTCTTCAACGTGTTGCGTGAACTACTTTTGCAACAATACCTACATCTACCACTCGACGGGCTCCGATAAAAGAATTGCGAAGATATGGTGCGATAAAATTTTTGGGGTTGAAAGAAGTTAACCCCTCAGTAGCTGAAGTTTGGATTGAATCTACTAAATGTGTCTTACAACAACTTGAATGCGACCCTCGTGAGAGAGTAATTTGTAATGTTTCTCTACTACAAGGAAAAACATATACTTGGTGGTAAATGTCGAAACCATTTTCAAATCGAGTTTTGGAAAATGGGAATCGATTTTAAAAAACGAAAACGGGAGTCCCCACCAATCTTTTTAGGTGTGATTGGATCACCTTTAAAACATTTTGTTTTAAAATCATTAGTTCTGGTCCACGAAATAAAAGAACGGGTTCGGGAGTCGGTTACGTACGAGGAAGGATTAGTACCCTCGTAACGCCCAAAAATTGGTACCTAATTGATTATCAAATGTCTTTAATGTCGGAAATTCAAAAATTTTAAGATGTAATCCTCTTTTCATATTTTTTATTTTTAAAATTAGGGTTCACTTATATCAAATGAATCAAAATATTACATCCAATAAGTTAGGACACAATATTTTTAAAATATTTGACACTAAGTTAGCCTTTTTGGAAATTCCTATCTCGAAACAGCAAAACGCTATATCCAATAAGTTAGGACATATTGCTTTGAAATTCTAAGATAGTGGCTTGCATTTAGAAAACCTTTTAAAAAAAAACTTAGAAGGGTACTTGATTATTCGAACTCAACGAGAATAGTGGTATACCAATAAGTTAAGGCACTACTTTCTCGAAATTTCCAAACACCGAGCATTGCCTTTATATTTTTTGAAAACTTTTGAGTCTCATTTTTTTTTTTAAAAAATGATGCATAAGGAATTACATTATCACTATAGAATAGAATATTGTAATAATAAGCAAATAAAACATGCATTTTAACGATACGATAGCAATACTACAAAAATCATATACTAGATGCATATGTGTTTAGAATTTCATAACATCATATATACAAAAATACATATAACCTATATTGAAGATGGATAAGCAAAACATACAAACATATATAGCAATAATTAAGAAATGATGCATGATACACAATTTAAAAGAAATATAATATCGATGTACATGTTCACAAAATATAACATCAAATATAAAATAACATCTAACACACATGATACATAATATAAAAAAATACATAAAAGAATTAATATATACAAGATATAATATAAATGGATAATTATTAACAAAATATATATAAAGATATGAAATTTTAAAATAGTATTTAATTATACAATATGTAATATATATAATAATAGAATTTGAAAAATATATTGTTTTTTTAAAAATGTATAAGAGTTTATATTTATAATAAAATAATTTCAATGTAGTTTAGCATAATATAAAATAAGTAATTAATGATGAAATATACATGTTATACAAATTATAATATTATAATATCCTCAAAATATGTAATAATAGAATATAAATAAAGTAATTATTAATATATAAATAAAGATAAGTATAAAATACAAGTTAAAGCCTTTAATGATAATAATATATAGATAAATATATATGATAGTATAAAAATGACATAATAATATGGAATAATATATAATATGTATGTAAAAATAATGTATAGTATATACAAATATAATATAAGTAAAATATAATAACCATATAAATAATAATGTAAAATAATAATAATATAAAATATCATATTGTTAAAATATAAGATAATATAAAGATAAAGATATTTAAACATTAAATGGTAAAAATATAGTATAGATATATAGGAAAATAATATAAGTAGTATTTTAATAATAATATATGTATGTTTTTTTAAAAATAAGTTATATATAAAATAAAATAACAAAATTTAAAAAAGTAAAATTAAGGGTTAAAATCGAATTTAAATAGATTTATAAGGCTAATTTGCAAAATAGTATAAGTTCTGGGCTTGGTTTGCAAAAATTAAGACGACAAAGGACTCACTGGGCAATTTGCCCTAATCCTAAACGACACCGTTTCCAAAATGTAATAACTGTTGGGACTAAATTAAAACTAAAAAAAAATAATAGGGCCAAATCATAAATAAAATAAAGTGTAATTATAAATTTAAAAGGATATAAGGACTGATTGGGTAATTAACCCAATTTTAAAAAATGCGCGGATCCTCCCCGGGTAATCGGGTCAACGCGCGGATCCTGATGTTTGATACGACACCGTTTTGAGCTTATTAAGTTAAGCAGAAAAGATGTCGTTTCAAAGAGGCTATATAAGCCAAAACTTCAGTCCCAGAAATCATTTTGCACCGTTTGTAAAAAAAAAAAAATTTTGAAACTCTCTGCAGAGATGATAGGAGAAGTCTCCAGTTTTGGCCTCCGGCCACTGGGCCTTATTCGCCCACGCGCCTCACGCGCCACCGTTCGCGGTGGTCTGAAGGTTTAAAACCTTCGTCCTTCCACAGGTAACCTCTTTTACGTTAGATCCCTCTCGTATATGTTACAACATTTCATATATATTCAAAATAAAGCATGAAATATGCGATTAAATCACCTTTTGAGAGACTGTTGGTATTTTTCTTGAACAAATCTGTGTAAGTATATTTCTTTTTCTGTCAAAAAAAAGGTCCTTTACACTGTTTGATTTCGGGCTTTTATAGCCACTATTGTCATTACATTTCTGGAAAGAAATCTTTTTCTTTCCTTCTATACTTGTTTTGCTGCTGTGGTTCTTTCCTTCTTTGCAGGTACTTGCAAAAAATCCGGTGATGGAAGGGTCACTGGCGTTGATGGACGCTGGAAGTCTGGTGGTGGTGTCGGTGAGGCGCTAATTAAGGAGGCGGAACCTTGAGTGATGGCCTTGATTGGGGAGCCGGACAGACGCTCCCCGAACCTTCCAGAACCTGTTGCGACGTGAGGGGAAAGAGAGGCAGAAACCCTAGGGTTTCATGCCTCGGTGTAATGGTTTGGGCCAGTTGGGCCACTGTTGTCTGGATCTAATTTAGGTCTGCTGGATAGTAACTGGGTAAATGGTTTTGGGCTAATTAGGCCAATTAAATATTGGGCTAGTTTAGTATATCTGGGGTAGGGTATAGCTGGGTATGGTTGTTTGGGTCAAGGTTATAAATGGGCTTAGCTGAATTGTTTCGGTTTTGGGCCTACGGTTTGGGCTTTGTAACCTGGACTGTTTAAATAAACAAACATTTATTTATTTATTTTTTGTGTTAATGTTTTGGTTTTAAGGCCCGGTCAAATTTGGGATATTACAAGATGAATGAACGCAAAGACGTATCTGAGAATCTGATGATTGAGAGTTCTTCCAAAAGGAATTCCAAAAGAAATACGTTGAAGAATTGCATCTCGAAGATAAAAAATTAGAGTTTTTACTGTTAAAGTAGAATGAGATGACTATGGCTAATTATGAACAAGAGTTTTTACGACTCAGTAAATATACTATTGAATTTGTGTCATCTGAAGCTGAAATTTGCAAATGATTTCAGCGTAGGTTAAGTGATGAGCTCCAAGTACAACTGGTATCACATCGAATCTCAAAGTTTGCTGATTTAGTTGAATGAGAAAAAATGGTAGAACAAGCTTTGGGTCTTGATAAAAAGGCTGAGATTACTCGCGCTGTTGGGAAGTGGTTAGGAGCTGCTAGTTTACATCCACAATCTAAACAAACTAAAAATTTTCGTGAAAGTTAGAAATCAACCTTTAAGACTGAAAGATCTGATAGAAATCGAGAGCGACAACCGACTATATCCATGAGTAGTGTACGAGGTCTATCTTAATATATTAAAATTTTGAACTGTGATCACTGTGGGAAAAAGCATCGAGGTGAATGCTAAAAACTAACATGAGCTTATTTTTGTTGTGGATTTGAAGGAGCACTTCGCTTGAGAGTGTCCAAAAAATGATAATGATACCCCTGTTTCTTCTCAGAGGTCTGTACCAGCATCTAGGGGTCGTGGAACAAGTCGTGGTGGTTTTATTACCAGAGGTGATGTTAAAAAGGGGAACGATGATAGTACTCATTAGTTAGAGGTCAGAGTGCCAACTCGAGCATATATTGTATGGACATGTAAGGAAGGTGACACTACCAATATTGTAGGTATCTTGTCATTACATTCAGAGTCTGTTTACCCTTTGATAGATCCAAGATCTTCACACTTTTATATTAATGCTGAGTTAGTCAAATCAAGAACTTTAAAATTTGAGACGTCTAGAGTATCTATGGTTGTGCCAAGTCCTTTAGGGCAGTCCGTATTAGTTGACCAAGTATGTAGGTGATGTTCACTAGAAATTCAAAACGTATCTTTCCTTGTTGATTTGTTGATAATGCCATTTGGTGATTTTGATCTGATTTTGGGTATGGATTGCCTTACAGAACACGAAGTGATTCTTGACTGCCGTAAAAAGAAGTTTGTGGTTCAGAGTGCAGACAGTAGCATGATTAAGGTGAATGGTGTTCGAACGAGTGGTTTAATCGTATCATTTTAGCAGTTTGAGTTAATAAACTTCTCAATCGAGGTTGTAAAGCTTTTCTGGCCTATGTCATTAACTCGAATTCTGGTGGTGATCAGAGCAGTAAGATTTATACTGTTTGTGAATTCCTTGATGTGTTTCCTAAAAAATTATTGGGATTACCACCAGATTGAGAGGTTGAATTCACAATTAAAGTATTTTCTGGTACAGCTCTAGTGTTAATGTCTCATTATCTTATGGCACCCATAGAGTTGAAAGAATTGAAGGTCCAATTGCAATATTTACTGGATTGAGACTTTATACGCCCTAGTATATCTCCTTAGGAAGCTCTAGTGTTAATATCATTCCAGAAAGATGGCTCGATGCAACTTTGTATAGACTATCAGTAATTGAAAAAGTTGACAATTAATAATCGTTACCCCCTACCTTGTATCGATGACTTGTTTGATCAACTAAAAGGAGCTTCTATCTTTTCTAAAATCAATTTGAGATCTGGTTACTATCAGCTGAAAGTAAAAGGTAGCGACGTATCTAAGACGATGTTTCGTAAGCGTTATGGCCATTATGAATTTTTGGTTATGTCTTTTGGGTTGACTAATACCCCAATGACATTCATAGACGTCATGAACCGTATCTTCCAACCTTATTTGGATCAATTTGTGGTAGTTTTCATTGTCAACATCTTGATCTACTCGAAATCTGAATCAGAGCATGAACAACACCTTAGAATCGTTTTGTTATCGAAAGTTGTGTTTCTGGGGTATGTTATCTCGACGAATAGAGTTAGAGTTAATTCGAAAAAGATTGAGGCCATTGTTTAGTAGAAAGTACCGAGAAATGTGTTGGAAGTCCGTAGTTTTCTTGGTTTAGCTAGTTATTACTGAAGATTCATTAATGGATTTTCAAAGATGCTTTGCTGATGACAAAGCTATTACAAAAGAACGTTCAGTTCATTTGGAGCAAACAGTGCCAAGAAAGTTTCGAGAAATTGAAACAGATGTTGACTGAAGCGTCGGTTCTAACTTTACTAAAATCGACAAAATATTTCATGGTCTATAGTAATGCTTCATTGAGTGGTCTCAGTTGTGTTTTGATGCAAGATGAGAAAGCAATCGCGTATATACCTTGTCAACTAAAAATGCATGAATGTAATTATCCGATGCATGATTTAGAGCTAAACGTAATTATCCGATGCATGATTTAGAGCTAACTGTTGTGGTTTGTGCTTTAAAGATCTGGAGGCACTGTTTGTAGGGTGAAAAATGTTAGAGTTTCAAATGTTGACTAAAAATGCATGAACCTAATTATCCAATGCATGTTGTTACCATTGTTGATTTGTTAGAGTTTCAAGGGTTAATTTGATAGATTTTAAAGTTAGAAGTGAAAAAGGACTAAATAGTGAAATTAATTGTTGATTTTGAGCAATAAGGACTAAATTGTGAAAATTTTAAAATTAAGGGTTAGAATTGAAAATAGGGAGCCAAGTTTAACTTAGAGTGAAATTTGTATAAAAATTGGAGGTTAAATGTGAAGATTTAATTAGTCTCGCTTTTGGGACTAAATTGAAGATTAAGCAAAATGTAGTATAAAATTTGAAATTTAATAAAAATTTAGTTGTGTGTTATTGATATATTTTAATTATTTTATTCCATAATGAATGTCGTTCCAGAATCCTCGAGTAAGAAAAGGAAAGAAAAGGTCGACGTCGAGTAACTCGAAATATATGGTTTGTATTTCTATAATCCGAAACAAATTATAAATTATTGTAAATTGAATTGTTTGCATATGATAAGTATTTGAGGTGAGCATACTTGTACTTTGGGTTGAATTGAATCGATTGATTATTAGAATGAATTAATTATGAATATTAATAAATGTGGTGTTTTTATGAATATTGAATGGAATATATGTATTGAGAAAAGTTGATTGCTATCAAATTGAATATATGCTTATATGTGAGAATGTACATATATGAAAATGAGACATTGGTTATTTAAAAAAATAAAATGAAACCCTATTAATTGTTTCGGGCTAAGTCAGATATAGATGGCATGTCATAGGATAGGAAGAGTTCAAGGATTTCTTCGACTTCGAGTCGATGAGGCATTGGGTTCCAATTTGTTTCGGTTTAACCGATGAGACACCAGTTGTCAATCTATTATAGTGTTGAGCGTAATTATGTCTTCCGATTTATCCGATGAGGCACTGGGTGCCAAACTGGTGTGTTGGTTGGATCTATGTATTCGTTCGAGTCTGAGTCGTGTTAATAGGGGAAAATAAATAATAACAATCGATGAGCTGGATATTAAAATAACAAAAGATGATAAATTAAAACGATATGTGAAATGAAATATGAAATGGTAGATTTTGTTGTGAATATTGATAAATTATGACTGATGAACTCATAGATTGAAAATGCATATGAATAATGCCATTATATGAGTTGATTTATCAAATGCCTTATGAAATGTTATTGTTATGTATTGGAATTTGCAAGATTTGTGAATGTGAACAAGAATGAATAAATTAGCATGATGAATTTGATATACTATATGACATTACTTAATTGCATCTTACATTGTAATTATTTACATCAATTTTTAATTGTTCGGATTATAGAAATACCACTGAGGTATACTTAGCGTAGGATTTGGTTTTCCGTTCGCAGGTTAAGTATTTTTCAAAGTATCGTCGACTCATCATCCAACAACAATCCCAGACTCAAGTGTGGTGATGTTCTATTTTGTAATGACATGTACCTAGATGGTCTTTTGTTTGCTGGTTATTTTGTTAATGTGATGATATTTTGAGTCCCAAGTGTAATTTATTTATATGTTCATATGGTTGAGGTTAAAACTATGTCTTGGTAGGTTAGTCAAGCTTAATGTTTTGCATATGATTTGCTTTAACTTGTTAGCCTAAATCTTGATAATTTGGTATGAATGTGTGTGTTGAATGGATGATGTTTTACCAGTATGTTTGCAAATATAAAATGTGGTACCAATGATGGTACATTGGTTAGGCACTTAAGATGGATGTTTTGACATGTTTTAAGCATGTTTAATTATGTTTTTAGTAGGTTAAGTGGTTGGTAAATGAGTTACTTAGTAATTTAGTAAGCATGATTTGGAAAACTTGAGTATTAAGGTACATTTAGGCACATACGGCTTGAGACACGATTTGTCACACAACCGCATAACACACTCAATCTGGCCACACGGGCGTGTGTCTTGTTAATTTAAGTGCAGATTTCACACAGTCTGGCACACGGCCTGCAACACGGCCGTGTGTCTCAAGTCAGTGAGTTACATGGGTAGAGACACGGGCTAAGACATGATTGTGTGTCCTAACTTCGAAAGCCACACAGCCTAGCCACAAGGCCATATGACCCTTGTTTCTAAATTTTTTTGAAATTTTCCCAAACCCTTTTGAGTTATTTCAAATTAGTCCCTGTTTGTTTTCTAATTATATTTAGGATCATGTAAACTCGTATTAAAGACTGTAAGAGTATTTTTACGCTAATTTTAAATGAAATGACGAACTTAATTGGGTGAAATGGGTCATACTACTAATATCACTAAAAGTAGATAGCCAAAGTATAATCCAATACTCTGATACTATTAATTGGAATATTCTTGTTAGGTATCCAACTTTTAGCTTTCAAGATGAGATAAATAGAAATAAGATTGTAAACAGTGGAAGACCAAGTTTAGTATTCCATTGCATATCTCATCACTTAGTTGTTCAAAATAGAACAAATAGTAATATGGAAAATGTTAAATTAGCATGCTTCGCTCTTGTATAATATGAATTTTAATAGTTAGCTTGCACCTTTGCTTATGTTGTAATTAAATGTTTTGACTGGTTAGTAATGCTTGTGGCCTTAATCCAACGACGGAGGTAGGTTAGGTGTGTTATAATAAACCTCGCATAAATGTATTTCTTTTTCCAGAGAATAGACATGACTTGTTTTTCAATTACTAAATAAATGTCAATGAAAATTGTGATACAAGTTCCCGAAATTTAAACTTTGATTGGACGATGCAAGTAAGGTAGAAAATTTTATGGAGTGATGTTGTCAGTGCAATGTATTTTGGCTTCTAATTGTGACAGTAACATGGATTTGGTGAAGTTTATATGTATTTGACTATTCTCTCATTTTCCATTTGATGGTAACTATGAAGTATCTTGGCTTTCAACTATAACACCTCAAAGCGAGAAAAAAGTTGTTATAAAAATGAATTAAAAATCAAACATTTAAATTTATTGATTTATCTTATTTTAAAGTAATACTTAAAACAATTTAAGCATTTAAATTCATTGTCACATCTGCTCAATTGGTACAATCATTCATACATAAATTTGTACCCAGAAGCATTCATGTTATTATCATTGTCGTACTTATATATCACCATCATAGGTCTTCTGTAATGTAAATTATTTTTCAATGCAAGGTTTCCATCTTTAAGCCTTTGATCTCTATTTTTACCTTCTCCTGTGTATGTCAAATTAGGACAAGGAACTCTGCTTATTATACCCCTGTATAGTGAAGCCCAACGACACAGAACTCACAACTCACCCCTCTAATGGTATTCATCACCAATTTTAATCCCCTGAAGACATCCTATTTGCTTAATTGTGTTAACCAATTTACCTAATACCTTAAGAATGTTGGTTTCTCTGCCATCAAGCGCTAAGACACGACATCTCCCGAAGCCCCTTGTTCTTCAGTAACTCTTTGTATCATCTGCAGAAAATCTGTCATCTATGTAATGTGCCTAGATTGAATCATGTATGGTCTGAAACAATTTCCAACTTCATGGGGACTCGCAATTTTTTATTTGCAAATGATGTTGTCTGTTCCCCGTGTTCATCTTACTTATGTTTCTTTAAATACAAGATGGATACTTCCAGGAGAAATTCATTCAACACAAGGAAATGGACCAACATCCTTCTAGCTATTACTGTCTTGTAAGTTTTCTGTGATTAACAAAACATTGAATTGTTTTTGAAAAAAGAAAATGAAAACTAAATTATACTATTTGCAGAATTTATGTTGCACAACTGGCAACACAGGGGAAGCTTTTGCTTTGGGGAGCTAAGGTGAGATTCGGATCGATTCGTGAAGGAAATTTCGGAGTCCTATCTGCTTTGGTTTCATTGTAGTTTTGGAAAATATGGGTTAATCTTAGATTACTGGTTATGCATATTGCATAAAGATTAATAGTCCTATTGAGAAAGGACAGATTTGGAGGCTGGCCACATATTCTCTTTTGCATGCAAATATAAGGCACCTTATGGTTTGGTTTAGGATTTCTCAAGAAGGAAGTTTATTTCTCTATATGATTGATTAGCATTTGTTGTTTTCAGGTCAATTGTTATTCTTTGAATTATGTTGGACCTACTGTGGAGAATTTAAGTGGTCCAAGGAGATTTCTTGCAGTTTACTTGACATCTGCTATTTCAAGTAACAACTCGTAAACTCATTACAGTAGATTATACATTGCTTGCCTGCTATTACAATTTTGACTCAATCAGTTGAAAGAAATCTAGGTGCCGCTACAAAGCACCCGCCGTTGGCGCATCAGGCGCAATCTTTGGATTGGTAAGTCCTCGCAAACTTATTCACGGAATAAGATAAATGTTCGTATGAAGCTGTTCCATCTAATATTTGTCTGCCTTGAAATACTTGGCTTTTATTTATTCCAGAACCTCAATTTTCTCATTTTGTAAATCTTTTGGTTGTCTAGGTTGGTTCTGTTGCTGTGTTTGTCATGAGACATAGAGGTATGATCAGAGATGCCAAAGAAGATCTGCAACACATAGCACAAGTTATTTTCCTAAACATGGTATGATTCAAAGCTTTTGCTACTCAATGTATGGGAACCCTAAACAGCCTATCAAATGCTTTAAAAAAAAAAAGAGTTTCTGCTATGTTACTGCTTGATACAATGATTACCTAGAAGGAATTGTAGCATCAAATGCTTTTGCTCTTATTTTTTCCGAGCTCAGTGGAGATGAATGCGGATCCTGCAGGTTATTAGACTAATGTCAAGTGGCATTGATGATTGGGCTCATGTAAGTCTTAACTACTGTCCCTCTTCCACGTGTACTTGTAGTATACCTGTATTTAAAGTTTTACTACCGAGATTGCTTAAAATCTTCTTGCAATTTCAGCTAGGAGGCTTGCTTGGAGGAGCAAGAGTGTCTTGGCTTATAGGACCTGCATGGAAGTACGAATCTATGGCCAGTGATAGCCCAAGAAAATTCTCAGACCGACCACCACTTTTTTACCTTACTGACAGAAAACGGAAACCTCGATGAACCAGTGTCAGTATTAAAAATTGTGACACAAGCTCTGATGTAAATTGATTCTAGACATACTATACTATATGCAAAGTATAGTAGGGGGCTTTAGAAGGTAAAAGTGAATTCCAATCGAATCAATGATTTACCAGAAAGTAATCGGAGGGTAAATGGTGATTTCCTTACCTATTTACTGATACATCACTGGCCGTTCAGAGTTCACGACCATTTTTGTATTGCATTTTACCAAAACAATCTATTTTCTGATATCTGTAGTGTAGTGATGTTTGAAGTGAAGATGGCCCTTTTTGTTATAATGAAGCTAGTTAAATCTTGACCGTTCATTTATGTTTCTTACACTTCATCATATCCGTTGAAAAAAAAAGGAAACCTAATTAATGCTAACATTTATAAAATATCCTTATATGGCAGTATGCATATCCACCATCCACCATTAACCTTGGATTATCCTTTACAGCATGTTTGGTTCAATGTAATGGCTATGCCATTACAACCCTATTCCGTGGGCCCACTCTAAACACATGTTTGGTTCAATGGAATGCCCTATTACGGGCTTATTCCATTACATGCCTATGCAGTAAATTGTCTAATTTCTATTCTGTTTCCTCACCACCGATTACAGATTCGGTGTTTAAGGAACCCTTCACGCTCCCCACTTTGCCCTCAGTTCCTTCTATATCCCTCACTTCCAGTTTTTCCGTCATTTTTTTTCTGCTTTCTTTTTCTTTCTCTCAATAGAGTTTTTCTTTTCCTTTCTTCTGTTTCTTTTCTTTATCTATACCATCGATTGTTGGAAAGAGCAAGAGGGTTCTTAGAGGGGGATTGAAATCTAAATCGAAAACTGAAAATGTTGAGGGTAAACCGAGTGATATACCAGGCACGAGCTTCGATTTCAAATTGCCAATACCTCCTAAGTCATGACCCAAAGATTTTCCCTTCCCCTCCTTAACATTTCGCTTAAAAATCATCCATTCGCTTCTTCGATATTTTCAAGGCAATTCCTCAATCTCCCTCTTTTTAACTCTAAAATATTTGATTTTTCAAGTTATAGTTCTTTTTAACTTTTTGTCTTGTGTGTGCAGCTTGCAAGCAAGGAAAAAATCGAGAAAGAACGGGCAAGACTGTAAGTTTAAGCTTTATTTGTTTATTGAAATTTTGTTACGTGCTCTTTTTTCCATGAAATTTAATATAAATAATTGTTTTAATTTGATTTAGGGCAGTGCTGATGAATTGAATAGAGGATATTTTGATGATATGTCTGAGCTAAAACAACACGGTGGTAAGGTATTAACTAACTTTTTACATACATATAAGCTATATCATTTGCAAATCTGTTCAAATTAGTTGAATTGCAACTGATTTCTGAGTAAAATTAATATTACTTTCTGTAAACATTTTAATTGTTAGTTTTTTTTTCCTGGCAGATTGCACTGGCAAATAAGATTCTAATTCGAAATGCAGTAAGGAAGTTTCCTGCCATGAATGTTATATATTCTGATGGTAGAAAATCAAAGCTGCCGATTGTTTTTTATGCAAGTGGCGTTGATGCTAGCAATTTGGTTGTCCCTGAAGCATCTTTAGTTTGTCTATCCTTTAGAGCAAACTCTCAGGTATGGTTTCCTCTTTCTATGTTTGTTTTGGATTAAATTTATGTATTTCTTAATGATGTTATAAATCTTCCATTTTTATCATGATAAGAGAATGTTGACTAGATAATGCATTGCTTTAAAATTGTGATAAGAGGCATATCAGCGACTCCATGGCAATGGAGGGGTTAGCATTAAATTGCAATCATGAAAACAACAAAAATATGAGAAACAAAAGATGTTGGTTGGTTGCTAACTTTTCTTTTCTCTTGTTTCTGGTTATTGTTGTTGATGATGCATTTTAACTCCTTTTCCTTGTCAGGCTATGGTAGATTCTTGGAGCAAGCCTTTTTATGACGCCTTTAGTGAGTCCAAGAGCGTGCAGCTATATGAGGTTCTATATTTTTGCCATTTAACTTTTCATTCCTTTTTGGCATGTGTGGTGAATCAACTATTCTCAGTTTTCTGTTGCTAGAAAGAACTTATAGTTACATGCGTCTGTAGTCAATAATAATAACAAACAAATAAAACAGCGAACAAGAATAGAAGATAGCCATGCTGGTATGACTTATGAGTTATGACCGTCCTAGTTGAGCTTATAGCTCATTATATCAGCCTATAATTAATAATGCAGTTGTCCTTGTATTTACTGTATTTGAATGGAAATTCTTGGCAGTTGATTTTATGTTTTATATAAGTTATTTGTTAAAATACTCGTGTTTGGAAATTATTATGTGTTGCTAAATGATAATATATCTTGTATATCTTTAAAACTTTGCAGGTAATATGGAGAATGAAGTCAAAGAAACACTTGGAAACGGTTTCACTAGCAATTCTGCTTCGCTAGAGGTCAGTTAGCCAGATCATTTATTCCAACATAGATTCCCGTTTATAATGTCTTCTCTTTTTTCCTTGTGATGTAAGGTATGTATCAGACACGCTCATGTTTGAATACATGTATCAAACACAAGTATTTAAGGAAGAAGAAAAGAAGCCCTTTATTCTATATATCCTTATTGATAAATAGAAATACAATTTTGTTTTCTCCAAAATCCCATAATTCCACTGCAAAAGAAACCTTACATGTTCTTTTCTGTTGCTTCATAAAGGAAGAATCTCAAA
The DNA here is from genome assembly GCF_025698485.1 of Gossypium arboreum. Taxonomy (NCBI): domain Eukaryota; kingdom Viridiplantae; phylum Streptophyta; class Magnoliopsida; order Malvales; family Malvaceae; genus Gossypium; species Gossypium arboreum. Next base: position 105,259,149 of record NC_069071.1, on the reverse strand, counting down.
GATGTTAGATTCTAGCAATATAAAAAGAATTCATGTTTTCGATGCCTTCAATTTGACCTAATGTTTTTTTGTGAGTAAAGCTACGAACAATGATTGTTCTTTCAAGGATCAAGCTCAACCTTGAAGTAATCATAAACATAGATTGCTTAGCAAATGACATTTTTGTGGATATATTGATGAGAACTTACATTTCTAGCCTGGTTTCCACATTGTATTGGTAAATGATAACTGCATTTTGTTTTGAGATTGCTCGGATAAAAGCCCGAATTTCTTGAGATCTGTCATAAACTATGAATTATGGTACCATAAAGAAGCTGCTGGTTAAGCCAGAAAAAGCTTAGTCCCACTGCCTGCAAAATGTTGGATACAAGTTCTTGCCTGATCCCCTACTTCTAAAGCTAAATCTTTTTAATCACTTTATATTTCTTCAAGATGCTATAGCTGACTCAAAGCTGTTGAGGGAGTATTGTTTTGGAGCATTGGGATTTGGTGGACAAAGTAACTAAGCATATAAAGTGGCAATTCCAGGGAAACTTAAATTGGAAGCAAAGCTTTTTTATTTTGAGTACATTGATGAAGTCAATTTTTAATCAAATAAATCAAGCTTCATCCGAAAGAGAAGTATTTGACTTGTAACACAAAAAAAAAAAGGGTGAGAAATGATGCACCCAAAACCCCAACAATTAAAAATGGCAGGAAAAAGAAAAGCCCCAACAAACATTTTTGTTTCTTTTAGTTGAAAAAGAAAAATAAAAAAAATGTTTTTTTTCTTTGGATGCTTTGTAACTTTTTTTTAATAAAATTGTGTTTAATACAATTAATTAATTTTAGATCATAACACAGGTAAAAATTTTATATAAAAATTATGTAAATAACAAATGAAACTTCAATTGAAACCATAAAATTGAGATAACTTGAGAAGTAATGCATTCAAATAATAGTGTACTATTTTAAAATATAGTAAATAAATTTTTAAATATTTTAATATAATTAAATATAAAATAAAACAGCATTTTAATATAATTTAATATAAAAATAATTATATTAAAATATGATTAAATTATTTATTTTATTTTTATTAAATTATAATTAATAATAATCTTATTAAAATTAATACCCTTATCTAAAAAAATTTTGTTAAGGGTATTATGGTCATTTTAGTTTTTTTCTTTATGCTATTACATATCTATTCCATTCAACCAAACACAATAATACTATTACAGTTCTATTCCATTACATTCAACCAAACAATTGAATTACTAATTACAGCTTTATTTTATTACAGCTCTATTCTATTACAGCCCTATTCCATTCCAGTGAACCAAACGTACCCTTAGTGTTGGTGAAACAGAAGAAAAAAATTAGAATTCAGTTTTCATATACTTCTAAATCATTTGCCAATGAGGCATTGGTTCTTTGGTTTAATGGCAAGGAAGAGATTTCGAAATTCAAAATTTTAAGATTTCAAGTTCAATTTTTTCCGGGAGAGAGTTAGCGAACTTTAAGGTTTTGTTGTTCAAATGTATTTTGATGAGTTATTTTTTGGTTTGTGACTTGGAGCAGTAAACAACTTGAGATAAGCATAAGCAATTCTAAGCTGTCACCATGCCAATCTATAGAATTTCAGTTAAGCTGTGTTGGATGAGACTAGTCCTTATAAAAATAGACAATTTAAATAGAAATTAAGGCTCTGTCTGTTTACTTGTAAAAAGTTTTAAGAAAAACATTTTCATTGTTTTCTCATGTTTGTTTGGTGAAAAATGAATTCTTCACAGGAAAATTAATTCCACAATTAAGCATTGAAATTGAGTTGTCAATGTAGATTTTAAGTTATGAATCTTACTGTTGACCGGTTCTATTGTATGTCTCAGAGCAAGCTATTCTTCACCAAAGTCCTAACAGTACGTTTGGTTCACTGTAATGGAATAGGGCTGTAATAGAATAGAGCTGTAATGGAATAGAGCTGTAATAAGTAATTCAACTGTTTGGTTAAATGGAATGGAATAGAACTATAATAGTATTCTTATGTTTGGTTGAATGGAATGATGTTGTAATAGCATAAAGAAAAAAACTAAAATGACCAGAATACCCTTAGCAGAGTTTTTGTTAGGTAGATGATTATTGTTATTGTTATTAAATTTTAATAAGATTATTGTTAAAAATAATTTAATAAAATAATAAATAATTTAACCATATTTTAACATAATTATTATTAAATATAATTTAATAAAATAATATATAATTTAATAAAATTCTTAATATAATTATTATTATATGAATTAAAAATCATAATATATAATACTATAAAAATAATATATAATCTACTTTATTATTTTTAAACTGCAATACATATTTAATGTGCTAAAATATCATTTTTTTATATATGTATAATGATAAATTTAACTCTTAATGTTTACCTATTTTGTTAATTTAACATTTATTCTTTTTTAACTAAATTTGACCTTGAACCTTTTCAAAACAATTGAATTTGACCATCAATCTTCCAAAAGAGTTGAATTATTTATATTGACTAAAACATTAAAATTTTAAGCATGACAACTTTTATGACAAATAACAATTCACATGTACTTCATGCTTTTTTTTTTTAAATTATGAGCTTTTTATAAATTTGATTTTATTTGAATATTTTATGAATTTTAAATTATTTTTTGATGTGTATAAGACAAATAAATTATGTCAAAATAAAGTATATATAAATTATCATACGGGATATCAAATTAATATTTTAACCAACATTTCCATTAAAAAATCCCTCTTTTAATACATTAATTATCAAAGTTAACTTAGGAAAAAAAATAACTATAAATTGACAAAAGATTTTCAAGTTAAGGGAAAAATTCAAAACCAACGAAACCGATGAAATCTAAAATTTCAGTTTGATTATTTTAAAATTTGACTTATATAGTCAATTAATTGTGTCAAGTCTTTTAGGTGATTACCGGTATATTCGATTTTTAATATAAAAATCACACTTACAAATTCATACAAAAGGAAAGATGGTAAAAAGTTTTCTTTGGGAATTTTATGTGCAACAAAATGATAATGATGGTGATGCTCAAATCCTCAATGGACTACTACTAATCTGTGATTTTATGATTTCATAATTGCAGAGAACAGATTAGCTAGATAGCAGAAAATTTTCTCAGAATTTAAATAAGAATCTAAGTTATACAATGCAATTTTTCAAATATAAATTGCTCCCTTGTTAACATGGTAAATATGGCTGGAAATAGGACAATGTGAGAGAAAGACAGTCGGATGCCCTTGAAAATTTGTAACAAGATCCTGTATTATCTCATCCATTGAATACACAAAACTTTTCAACGCCACAATTACCCCCACAATCATCCGAGATATCTGTTTTTCGTTCCTTCTTGCTCTCAGCATCAAGTAGCTTTTCTCTAAGTTTCATCACAAGTTCTTCAAGAGCACTTCTATTTTCAGCTAAAAACCTTCTGAAGGCTTCCTTGCCATGGAGTTTCCTGTCGTTGAAACTGTAGAATGCGCCAGACTTTATAACAAGTTTGTGTTTCGTTGCCAAATCTATGATCTCCCTTTCCCGGGATATTCCCTTGCCAAACTCAAGCTCAAATTCAACATTCCTAAATGGAGGGGCAAGCTTGTTCTTCACAATCTTCACAAGAACTTGACTTCCAATAGTCTACAGATTAGACATTTCAAAAACACAATGAGACATAGAACATATACAAGAGTGAGATTTGCTAGATTGCAGATAAAGCTACATGTTTAACTTGCTTGGGAGTGTAAGAGACAGTTCAAAGGACATTTTACCAGGTTGATCAAGAGAGTTTCAACCAAGCTAAGATTAAATAAACAAACCATTTATATGCGTTTACCCACTATACATAAATCCAACCAAGAAACTGAATAGGAAAGAAAGGGTGCGAGTTTGATACCTCTTCTCCTTTCTTGACAAGCCATGTTCTCCTTATATTTAGACGCACTGAAGCATAAAACTTCAAGGCATTACCACCGTAGGTAACTTCAGTTGGCCCACCAAATCCAAATGTCGAAAGTTTTGACCTCACCCGATATGTTTAAATAGTTAGTATGTACTAAAAAAATATTATAAGCTACATTTAATTAGCGGTAACAATTTAGCTAGGAAATATTCCAACTAATTCGTGGTTAGAATTATTAATAAAGCCTTTAAATGGGGTAAAATTCAAAAAGTTGACCGAAGGGCAAAATTCAAAATGTACACAGAGTCAGAGACTACAACATTAATCAAACTAATTAGTGGTTAGAATGATTAATAAAGCAAGAAGGAAACTGAGAGAAACAATATGTGAAAAGTACATGTTGGGCTCCAGTTTTTGATACTGCTTGCATTTGAAAATATTCATGTAGAATTGGGGGCCAACCGATGATGCAAGCTGCAAGAATTAGCAATAAGCAAGTTGCACAAAATATCTATCTACAAAAGGAAAGAAGAAAAAGAAATAGTAAGAGTAAACCATGTTAAGAGACATAGTGCAACACCCCTCTTTACTGGTATTTACCTTGTCCAAGAAGAACTGGAAGTATATAGGTGAAAGAATGCTCCCAAGTACAGGAATGCTACTACTAAGGATCATATTTATGCCATTGACATATCTGCCACAAAGACAATAAGATGGCTTTTAAAAGTTGACCCTAGCCTGGGTGAAATTAAAATCTTAAAAATGAATGCATCTTACCCTGATTGGTCCCCAACGCTTTCAAGGGTACCCCATGGAACACAGGTCATTGCAGCCATTTCGGCATCAAATTTAGTTTCCTGGCCATGCACAAAGGTTACTAAAGATTTGGTTATAACCGCTGAAAATTCATCTTGTAAAATAGCAAGACCTTGTAGAATCAACAGAAGCAATGTTGCAAAATGAATTTGTTATGAAGTAAGCAATACCTGCACTTCAGACATATCCACCTGGTCTGCAAATTGAGAATAGATGATTTTGGATACACTTTTAGCCAGTTCATCAGATTGTCGAAAAAAGTAGATGTGGGTTACTAAAACTCTAAAATCAATTTTCATTAGCAATGTAAGCATGAATCTAAGTTCGTCTATAACTAGAATACACAGGCATGATGTACATCTATATCAATAAATAATACACATGCATGATACTTCAGAAGCTTCAAGATTCCCAAAACCAAGTCATTGATGTAACAAAAGCTAGATGCCTCACACTTCTTGGCATGATGTAAACCACCAGCCCAATTTATAGCAATATCACATAACTGATTGTTTAATCTTCTTGCAGCATCTGCCAGCCATGACAATCAATTACAACAGAAAATGCACAAATCAAATTAAGAGAAACAGCCCACCATATCAAAATTTACCTATTGTCCCACCAGCATAAATTTGACAAAATTCAAACAAGTTTTCAAACACAGGGCTGTCTTCTCCAAGATTGTCTGGGAAGAAGAAAATAGAAAAAGATGGAAATCAAACTCCAAACCCATATACATCAGAAAAAGCATAACCTAATCCTTTCTCCACATGATATTTGCATGTTCATTGGAACGGGTAAAATACAGATGACAATTTTGATAGAGAATTTCAAAGAGGGGAAAGAATAAGAAAATAGACAGCGAAGGGAAGAAGACTAACAACAATCGTTGATAATTGATCGGAGCCTCGCCGTTCCCACAATCGCTGGGCTCCACGGTGGGAGACGTGCGCATTTCTTTGGAAAGCTCCGCCTTCAACATCGATTTCTCCATATTTTCTAGCACACGTAAATCCGCCACACCCAAAATCCAAAAACAGAGAGTATTCTATGCATTTTATGAAAACCCAAGAAGATTTTCGTCTAAATGATGAGTGGAAGTGGGAGGAGATTTTCGTCCGAAATAAAAAAAAAAAGCTATTACGAGAGCCATTGAATAGGCATTCAGCGCCCGACCCTCTGAATGGTTATGCAGCGTTTACGCGTAATAGAGCCCGCACGGAATAGCTATTCAGTGGTCAAATTTCAACCAAACAAACGGGTCACTGTAGCGCGTGGAATAGGGGCGGAATGGAATGGCCATTCCGTCGAACCAAACATGCTGTAAATTTTCTAGGCAGACAATCATTAGTTGGAACAGGTTCTTATGAACATTAATCTTATTTTGCGAATAAGTTCGACATGACTTACTCATCCAATTATTACGCCTGATGTACCAACTAACTTGTAGCGGCACCTAGTTTTCTTTGACTGAGTCAAAATCGTACTCCTATAAGCCAGGACACTGCTGCTCCTCCAAGAAGCCACATAGCTGAAATTGTAAGATTAGATTTTGATCAATCTCAGAAGTAAAACCGTAACTGTCTGTATCAACGAAGAAGTACTGTGATTCTTATAGTACATAACTGTTACTTTAAATAGGGGTATACTACAAGCACACGTGTAATAGTTAAAACTTATGTGTCCCCAATTATCAATGCCTCTAGACATTAGCCCAATAACCTGCATGATAAACATTCATTACCACTAACATGCGAAATGCATGTGCAAAAGCATTGATGCATTAAGAAAAGTCCACATGAGGGAGGTAGAGACTACACCTTTTTTCAGGGTAGTCATTATATCACACCAGTAACATAACAGAAACTTGGATAAATCTAGACTTACTAAGGCATCAACTATAGGGGCTGCATTTGGTATATATGAGCCCGGTTTATTGACATGTCTTTTACGGTTCCTCCGAATCTCAAACATTGAATTGCAAAAGCTTTGAATCATACCGTGTTTGGGAAAATAACTTGTGCCATGTGCTGCAGATCTTCTTTGGCATCTCTGATCAAACCTCTGTCTCAAGACAAACACAACAACACAACCAACTTAAACAGCCAAGAGATTGTCAAATGAGAAGAAGACCGGCGATAAAAGCAAACAATCAATTTCCCAAGCAAAAAAAAACCTAGATTTTAAAAGCGGACAATCATTAGTTGGAAAAGGTTCTTAGCAACATTAATCTTATTTTGCGAATAAGTTTGAGATGACTTGCTAATCCAGAGATTGCACCTAATGCACCAATAGCAGGTGCTTTGCACAACCAGCAATTTATAAGATACTGTAATGAGTTTAAGATTTGTTACTTGAAAGAGCAGAGGTGAAGTAAACTGCAAGGGATCTTCTTGGACCGCTTAAATTCTCCATAGTAGGTCCAACAGAATTCAAAGAATAACAATTTACCTGAAAACAACAAATTCTATTAAATCAAATATAGAAATAAACTTCCTAGTTGAGAAATTTGAAATCATCTAATTCAAAACCATACCATAAGGTTTCAATATTAGCATGTAAAAGAGAAGATGTGGCCAACTTCCAAATCTCTCTTTTGTCAATAAGACAATTGAACCCCTAACAATGTAAGGCATTTTTCCCATGGCGGAGTTTTATCCTTCTGAATTTGCTGAGAGCCCGACTGCTTTAAGAGGCCTGCTGTACGCGTGGATTCATAGAGTCAAAAGCACCTCGGTTGACGGAGATATGACCTGCAAAACTCACTGGAGAGGTGCCACTATAGTGTCTAACGTTAATTATGGAAATCATTTATGTGTGAGGAGGCTTGAAGCACCAACCTAAGTTATATAGGCAATCTACTTGCAAGTATGATACCACTTGAGCCTCCCTGCATGTAGTTCAAGTTGTATTTTCTAAAAAATCTACTATAATTCCATAATTTTATTGTCTACGATTAACTCATGCACCAATCGCGGTTATATTTTTTTTGTATTAGTAAAGATAAACATAAACTTCTATTTCACTAACACTAAATGATAATCTAAAGTGGTAGGTGGTGGATATGCATAATACCATATAAGGAGTTTTTATAAATGCTAGCATTAATTAAGTTTCCCATTTTTTAACGGATATGATTAAGTGTAATAATCATAAATCAATGGTCAAGATTCAACGAGCTTCAATATAAAAAAAGGGCCATCTTCACTTCAAACTTCACTACACTACAGATATAAGAAACCACATTGTTTTGCTAAAATGCAATACAGAAATGGTGGTGAACTCTGAACGGTCAGTGATATATCAGAATATAGCTAGGGAAATCACCATCATCCCTTCGATTATTTTCTGGTAAATTACTGGTTCGATTAGAATTCACTTCTACCTTGCAAACCCCTTGCTATACTTTGCATATAGGATAGCTGCAACCAATTTAAATCAGAGCCTGTGTCGCAATTGTCAATACTTACACTGGTTCATCGAGGTTTCAGCTTTCTGTCAGTAAGGTAAAAAATGGTTTTCAGTCTGAGAATATTCTTTGGCCATTGCTGACCATAGATTCATACTTCCATGGAGGTCATACAGACCAGTAAACTGCTGCTCCTATCTGAAATTGTAAGTTAAGATGTTAAACAATCTCGGAAGTAAAACTGTAAATGGCTGTATTAATGAAGTATAAGGAGATTCTTATGATACACAACCGTTACTTTATATATGGGTATACTACAAGTACACGTACAAGAAGGCATTATAGTTGAGACTTACATAACCACAATTATCGACGCCTCTTGACATTAGCCTAATAACCTGCATGATCAACATTCATTACAACTGAGCTCGGAAAAATAAGAGCAAAAGAACTTGATGCACTAAGAAAGTAGGCTGGAGGATTACTAGATACTACGATTGTCTTCAAGGAAATCATTGTATCAAGCAGTAATATGGCAGAAACTTGAATAATTCTAGACTTACGAAGGCATCTAACTCTAGGGACTGCATTTGGTATGTATGAGACGGGTTTTTTTATAGTTAATTATATGGTTTTAGGTTCTCAAACATAGAGTAGCGAAAACTTAGAATCATACTGGGTTTGTGGAAATAACTTGTGCTGTGTTGCAGATCTTGTTTGGCATCTCTGATCATACCTCTATATCTCGTTACAAACACAGCAACGGAACCAACCTAGACAACCAAGAGAATGTCAAATGAGACAAAGACAGGCAATAAAAGCAAACAATCTATTTCAAAAGAAAACCTAAATTTCAAGGCAGACATTCATTAGTTGGAAGAGGTTCTTATGAACATTAATCTTATATTGCGGATAAGTTCGAGGTGAGTTACTAATCTAAATATTGTGCCTGATGTACCAACTGCGGGTGCTTGGAAGAACCGGTAACTTGTAGCGGCACCTAGTTTTCTTTGACAGAGTCCAAATACAATATGCATAACCGGTAATCAAATATCAACCCACAGTTTCTAAAACTACAATGAAACCAAAGTAAGAGCTTCCCTTGTGTTGCCAGTTGTGCAACATAAATTCTGCAAAATTATATAATTTACTTTTCGTTTTTATACAGACAATTCAATCTTTTGTTGAATGAACATGTAATTGTTTTCACAAGCGAAAACTTACAACACATTGACATCTATAAGGGTGTTGGGCAATTTCCTTGTGTTAAATGAATTTCTCCTGTAAGTATATATCTTGGATGATCCACTATTACCCGCAATTCCAAACTCTTTTCTTTGTTCTTCCGCATTGAAGAATAAGTAAGATGAACACGAAGGGCAGACAGCATCATTTGCAAATCGAAAATTGCCAGTTCTCATGAGTTTGGAGGTTGTTTCAGACCATACATGCTTTAATCTAGACACATTACATAGATGACAGAGTTTCTGGATGACATAAGAACCAAAGAATCAATCTTTTTATTCTCTCTCTCTCTCTCTCTCTCTCTCTCTCTCTTTTTTTTTTTGCCCTTAAAGATAAATTTGATGGGATTTCTCAGCTGGGAAATGGAAAGTAATAGATGGGGGTACCTTGAAGGCGGAGCTGGTGGCGGGGAGAAGCAGCCGTGGTGATATGGCACAGCTGAACCCATCAACCCAACAACACCAACACCAGAGAAGAACAGTGTCTCGGCGAAACCAAACTGCCCTTTGAGTAATCCAAAAACCTTGGTAGAAAGCAATAATTTTGCAGTACTTTTTTGAATTTTCGTGTTTATTTTTAAACTCTAAATTCAATTTAAAAATTAACCTGCAAACTAGTTTTTTTTGGTTAAAATTGCCTATAATCCCTGTACTTTTAAAAAATTAAGAATTTAGTCCTTCTGTACTTTTAAAAAATTAAGAATTTAGTCCTTCTACTTGTATTTTTAAAAATTTAATCTCTACTTTTTAAGTTTCAAAATTTAGGTTTTAATATTATTTTTATTTTTTATTGAACGTCTTCGCTCATCTTGTTTTGATGAACTTATCAGAATCAAAATTTTTTATCATATTAATTTCTACTTTACCTTTCCCGAGTTCATTCTCGAGGGAACTTCATTTCATTTGAAGCATTTTATTGGATTCCTTTTGATCTCCTTATTTTCTAATCTTGTTGGAAATCATATAAAGACAATTCCTATTTGAGATAGCTATTTGTGCAAGTATTCTTGTACGGATTGTGTATTAATTTACTAGAACTATAGGATATCCCTACTCCGCGAATTACTGCATTTATTAGAGTGATCCACAAACGACAAAAATCCCTTTCTTTCTTATCTCTATCTCTATCCTATTGAGCCAAAACCAAAGCTTTTATTCTTTGTTGAGTAATAGTTCGAGTAAGTCTTGAATAAGCCTCTCGAAAGCTTGATGCAAATAAACTAATTTTTGTTTGAGGTCTACGAGTTATATATCCCCGTTTAATTCTAGTCATTGAATAAAAAAGATTTTGATGAATAACTAATTCTTTCTTTCAGTAATTCTTTTTTAGTTTATTAATAACAAAACGGGTTCTTCCAATGTATAAAATTAAAATTCCAATGGCTTTTGCTGCTCTAACCGTCCTGACCACTTTTTTTTCTTTTCTCTAGGTGTTTCATTTCGCCTTGAAATAAGAAATTGTATTGATACTAAGTACATAAAAAAAAGCATATTAACTAAAATAAAGGAGTAAATAGAAATGGATAAATAAATAATGGGTTCCATCGTTTCTATGGTTACTTCTTAAATGGTGAGGTGCTCTCTATACACCGGAGCTCATTCCTTCATTTAATTAGTAAGTTGTATAGTTCACACTCTTCTGCTCTACTCATAAAGTTTCCAATAATAGATCTTTCACAACAATATCTATCTTATACAGTAACGGTATGTAAGGATAAGAATTACTTGGGCAACTAACCCTGTTAGTTCGTTCTTTACAATAGTTGAAGCATAATATTTTTGCTTTTTAAATAGGATTTTCCCTGCTTAATGGATGAGCATTTGCCACCAATGGAAATTTTTTATCCTCTTAAATTCCAAGATTGGATTTGCGCCAATAGAAACCATAAATTTCATACACAATAGAAGGATATTATATATCTATCTTTTTTAGAAAGTGAATGGGCAAACCCCATTCTATTCACTAGTACGGATCATTGATACTGAAAAGGTTGTTTCTTTTTTCTCAGCCCATTATCTGAACAAGTCATACATACACCCTAGTACATGTTATTCGACGCTAAGGACATCCCCCAAGAGTAGTGAATTTCGTGACATTTCTAATTGGTTGTCTTGCATTTATAATAAGTTGTTTAATAGTTGGCATACTGAATCATATACATAATAAATTGGTTTAGATCGATCCTAACCAAATGATAATGAACTACTTCTTTTTCTATTTAATAGATTAATAAAATATTAACCGCTTAGGCTTAAGTTAAGAAGGAAAGGAAGAAGAGGGATTAAATCAGTCTTAATTAAATTGTGGATTGGTGTGAAATCGTTGCTATTTTATTTGCTATTTAACTTATTTAACCGTTACAAGATCCACAATTCCATGAGCTTGGGCTTCTATTGCTGACATAAAAACATCTCTTTCCATATCTTCAAATACAAGCCATTAGGGCTTGCCTGTTCTTTGTACATAAACCCTTGTGAGGCTTTCGCGAAGTTTCAATAGTTCTTCTGTTTCCAAGATAAATTCTCCTGTTTGTGCCTTATAAAAAGAACTAGAAAATTGATGGATCAATATCCTATGATACAACATAATAAAAGGTTCTTCTAACTCACATAATGAGGCGAGAAGACTAGCTAAAATAGCTAAAGAATAATAAGAAAAAAAATTAGAATTGAACAACCGTACAAGCATTTTTGTGCATTGCATACGGCTTTACAATGGAATTCTCTTTTTCCTTTCAACGAGAAAAGAAAAAAAGAAAATATAGAGAGCGTCTATTAGACCTATATCATTAAATAATCCAATTACCATCCCTTTTTTTCAAAAAAGCTCAAAAATACTATGATGGCTCCGTTGCTTTATATATTTATTTCGTTTGTGATTCAAGAATCCTAAATTTCCCTTTTTTTTAAAAAAAAAGAAAGAAAAAAATAGTCTTTTTTTTTCTTACTCTTTTATTTTATAACATAAATATTGTTAATAGCCTCTAGTGTGAAAAGAAAAAAGTTTGTGACGCTAAGATAGGCTCATGCAAGCTAAGATAAAATTGGAAATGTTATTTCCCTTGTACTACTCTTTCGATACATAATCTAATATTTTGAAGAAAAAAAAAAGTTCATATCGAATTCGAAGTGTCATGGCTTACTAATTCATATTTCATATGGTGAAGACATAGTCTTCTTTTTTCTTTCCATCAAATAAAAAAACCTCATTGGTGTCGAGCGTGAGGGAATGCTAGACGTTTGATAATTTCTCCTCCAGCTAGGAGAAAAGATCCCATTGAAGTAGCCAGTCCCATGCATATTGTATGCACATCTGGTTGCACAAATTACATAGTATTATAAATAGCTACTCCGAGTATTACCCATCCATCAGGAGAGTTTATAAGCAAATACAGACATTTGGTATCATTCTCTATATTAAGATGTACCATAAGACCAATAAGTTGATTCGAGATCTCGCTATCAACCTCTTGGCCTAAAAAAAGTAATCTTTGTCGATAAAGTCAATTGATTAGGATAAAATTGTATCCCTTAGTAGCCATACATGCACCTTTTGATGCATACGGTTTAACAAAAATTGCGAAAAAAATCAATGTGTAGATTCGAACCATCCTTAGTTTTTTCTAGTGTGCCTTTTCTAACTTCTAATTTCTACCGAAGGGGTTTTTTCTTACATTTTTTAAATAAAATGAAATTCAAAATAAAATTAAAGAAAGGTGAGTTTTGGCCTGTTTTTCTATAATAGATAATATAGAAAGAAATTCGCTAAACTTAGCTCACAATCTTTTCATTGATCTATTTCTTTTTCATTGGGATTCAATCCAAATCACAATGTCATTTTCTTGTTTCTGAATGGGTTTCATTATTTTTTTTATTCAATTTTTTTAGGTTTATGCTTTACTCCAAGTAAAGATCCACCTGATTTTGATTTGAAAATATGACATTAGTTCTGCTTGTGAATCCAACAAGTTGGTTTGTAATAATTCACGAAGAAAATTATTATATTTTCGCAAGTCAATTAGATGTGAAATCTAAAAATTGACTTTTTTTCGTAGTTGCACAATAGGTTTTGTTTTTTGTTGGAAGCGTTTTTTATTATTATTTATTTTATGGAACTACTTAGTCATCTAGTAACAAGTTAGAGTAATCGATAGTATTAAATATAGATAAAGGTTCTTTGCCATACATTAATTTCTAGCTTTCCAAATAAACCAACAAAGGGTTGTTATAAGAGCTTTCGCACTAAATAAACCAAAACCCGAAAAGGAAGTAATGATCCCTTTCGGTCATAATTGGAAATATCAGAATCTTTCTGTCACTTGTGAATAGTTAAGACTAGAATCTGCCTACACCACCTTTGTAAACAAATAGAAACAAAGAACATGTTCAGCGGATTCATCTTCACAACATTTATTTATAGTAATACAAAATCCCCACAACTTTGTATTTTTTATCTGTGAAATTGTGCTACTTTAACAAATCTCCAACTTAACAAATTTCCATATGTTCAATCTCCTAGCAAAACAATATTTGATAGCGTCTGCAAATTTCAATCTCTGAAGGTGCCCCATAAATGTAGTTGTACCAACACCACACGCTTTTCTTTTTCATTTTTCGTTTCTCGAGTTTTTCAAAATTCATCACATTCAATTTCTGTTTTTGTGTTTAATTTTCTTTTCTTGAATTTTTCAATCCACTAATGGTGGTACTGGCAAGCAAACATCGGTCACGGGTTCCCCTTTATTTTTTTTTCTTTTTTCTATTTCAACCGTTTCTTTTCAGCTTTTGTTTTTTTGTTTCACCTATTTTTTTTTAATTGATTGGTGCCGCTTGAAACATCAACACCCATTAAAAATTATTTTTTTCCTTTTTTCTACACTATGTGTGAAAAAAATAAAATAAAATAAAAAATAAAAAACACACAGATTTTTACGTGGAAACCCTTTCGGGAAAAAACCACGGGCAGAGGAGAAGAAAATTTACTATGTCGAATTCAAATCAATACAAGAGAAATAGACTATGTTTATTTATAGGCTTGTAAAGCCATATTCTAGTAGGATTGAAACACCTTATCCTAATCAATATAAAATAGATAGAGTTTAATAAGGTTTAAAAAACCTTATTCTAAAATAAAATAAAAGAAGTCTAGTTCTATATGGATTTTACTTTTATTTTATTTTCCATTGTAGTTTATTTAAATAAGAATTCGGGTCACTTAATTCTAATAATCTCCACCTTGACACAAATTCTCAATGAACAAGTTCTTCATTTTGAACTTTCAATGAACAAGTTCTCCACCTCTCCCATAAAGCCCCTTAAAGGTTTAACTTCAACAATGAACAACAACCAAGTCTAAGCAATGCTCAAACTTGGTTATAGGAAGTGACTTAGTCATCATATCTGCAGGATTTTCATGAGTACTAATTTTGCTCACAACAATATCACCACGAGCAATAATATCACGAACAAAATGATACCGAACATCAATGTGTTTTGTTCTCTCATGAAACATTTGATCTTTTGTAAGGAAGATGGCACTGATCGTCACAAAATCTGATCGATTTGAAGGTCTTCATTAAGTTCACTAAATAGTCCCTTCAACCAAATAGCTTCTTTACAAGCCTCAGTAATTGCCATGTACTCAGCTTCAGTGGTAAACAAAGCGACTGTAGTTTGCAAAGTGGCTTTCCAACTAATTGCACAACCTCTGATTGTAAAGACGTAACCTGTGAGAGATCTTCTTCTATCAAGGTCTCCAGCAAAAGCAGCATCAACATACCCAATGACTCCATCTCTAGTTTTTCCAAACTGTAAGCAAACATCAGTAGTACCTCGTAAGTATCTTAGAATCCACTAAACTGTTTTCCAGTATTCTTTACTGGGATTCGCCATGTATCTGCTAACTGCACTGACTGCATATGATAAATTTGGACGTGAACAAACAATAGCATACATGAGAGATCCCACTGCACTAGAGTATGGAATATGTGACATGTACTCAATCTCATCATCTAATTGTGGAGACAAAACCGATGAAAGTCTGAAATGGGCTGCTAAAGGAGTACTAACGGGCTTAGCACTCTCCATATTTAACCTGCAAAGAACTTTCTCAATGTACCCCTTCTGACTTAGGTACAATTTACTTGTTTTTCTATCTCTGAGAATCTCCATTCCAAGTATCTTCTTTGCTGGTCCTAAATCTTTCATCTCAAATTCTTTACTTAGTTGGGTTTTGACCTTTCTTATCTCTCCTTTATCTTTTGCTGCTATTAACATGTCATCAACATAAAGAAGTAGATACATAAAAGAACCATCACTATTTTTCTTAAAGTAAACGAAACTGTCAAAACTACTTCTTTTGAAATCATGAGAAGTTATAAAGGAATCAAATCTCTTGTACCACTGCTTTGGTGACTGTTTCAAACTGTAAAGGGACTTTTTCAGCAAGCGAACATAGTCCTCTTTTTTTGAAACTGTAAAACCCTCTGGTTGTTGCATGTAAATATCTTCTTCAAGTTCTCCATGCAAAAATACAGTTTTTACATCTAACTGTTCAAGCTCCAAATCATGCATGGCCACAATACCAAGCAAAGGTTGAATCGAACTATGCTTCACAACTGGGGAGAACACATCTGTGAAGTCCACTCCTGGAATTTGACTGTAACCCTTTGCAACAAGCCTTGCTTTATATCTGGGTTCTTCAACTCCTGGAGTCCCTTCTTTCTTTTTAAACACCCATTTACAACGAACAGTCTTCTTACCTTTAGGAAGTTTTACAAGATCCCATGTTTTGTTTTTGTGAAGTGGTTTCATCTCCTCTTGCATAGCAAACATCCATTTTTCTGAGTCTTCACAGCTAACTGCCTCAGAATAATTAGATGGCTCTTAATTCGCATCTATATCTTCAGCCACATTTAAAGCATAAGCAACTAGATCAGCCTCAGCATACTTCTTTGGAGGTTTAATTTCTCTTCTAGTTCTGTTTTGGCGATAGAGTATTATGGTGAAGAAGCAATTCTATTCTCAATTTTTGTTCTGGCTTGAGGAGTTGACTCTGTATTAATTTGATGCTCCACCTACTTTTGATTTTCTTTATTGGAAGATTCTTTAAGAGATAAGTTAGGTAGCATAGTAGTTTCATCAAAAACAACATCTCTGCTAATCACAACTTTTCTATTTTCAGGACACCATAACTTATACCCTTTTTCACCAGCTTTATAACAAAAAAAAAACGCATTTAATGGATCTCGGTTCCAATTTTACATTATCAACATGAGCATACGCAGGACACCCAAAGATCTTTAAATCAGAATAATTAGCAGGATTACCAGACCATACCTCTTGTGGAGTCTTTTTCTCAATGGCAACGGATGGAGATCGATTGATCAAAAACATGCGAGAGAGGTCGTCGCCAAAATGACTTTGTAAGTTGGCATTTGACAACATACATCGAACCTTCTCTATGATCATTCTGTTCATTCGTTCTGCAACGCCGTTTTGCTGTGGAGTATGACGAACTGTCAAGTGTCTCATGATCCCTTCTAACTTGCACAATCAATTAAACTCATCAGAACAGAACTCTAAGCCATTATCTGTACGGAGGTATTTTATCTGTTTTCCCGTTTGTTTTTCAATCATAATTTTTCAATACTTAAATGCGAAAAATACATCGCTTTTCTATTTCAGGAAGAACGCCCAAACTTTTCTGGAAAAATCATCAATAAATGTTAGCATATAATTAGCTCCACCTCTCGAAGGCACTCTGGATGGCTCCCACAGATCAGAATGAATATACTCCAACGTTCGCTTTGTGTTATGGATTCCTCTAATGAATCGAACTCTCTTTTGCTTCCCAAAAACACAGTGCTCACAGAAATTCAGTTTGCAAATTCCTTACCCATCAAGAGGTCTTCTTTTGCTCAATTCTGCCATGCCATTCTCACTCATATGCCCTAGGCCCATATGCCAAAGTTTAGTAATATCATCATTTGACAAGGAAGAGGAAGCGACAATTGCATCACCAGTAACAGTAGAACCCTACAAAACATATAACTTGGCAATCTTTCTCTGCCCTTTCATCACAACAAGGGACCCTTTGGAAATCTTTAAAACCCCACTTTCAACTGTGTATCTGTACCCATTTGAATCAAGAGTACTCAACGAAATTAAATTTCTTTTCAATTCTAGAACATGTCGTACGTCACTAAGTGTTCTGACAACTCCATCAAACATCTTAACTTTAATTATTCCAACACCTGCGATTTTACATGAAGCATTATTTCCCATCAAAACAACACCTTCAGACACTGTTTTGTAAGTTGTAAACCAATCCCGATTGGGACTCATGTGGAAGGTACAGCCTGAATCAAGTATCCACTCATCGCTTACTTTAGAATCATTGACAGAAGCGACTAGAAGTTCACCATCGCTGTAGTCTTCTACAACATCAGCTTTACCGAAATTTTCTGGTTATTTTTCCTTTTGATTTGCAGCCTCCTTTTTAATCTTATTTTGTAGCTTATTAGCACTCAGATTTAATGTGCCCTTTCTTTTTGCAAAAGTTACAAGTTTTACCTCTGTTTGAAGACTTTGATCTACCCTTAGATTTACCGCGAGGATTCCGTTCCTGTATCCTTCCATGCTTATAATCAGCATTTCGATCTTGTCTCCCACGAACAATGAGACTCTCTCCCTGAGAGTCGGGTTTAACCATAAGATGCTTCATCTTATCATACAAGGTCAAAGAATCATAAACTTCATCAACTGTGAGAGACTCGCGGTTATATAAAATCGTGTCTCTAAAGGTTGAATAAGACAGGGGCAACGAACAAAGTAGAATCAACCCTAGATCTTCCTTATCATACTGAACCTCCATGGCCTCCAAGTTTGAGAGAATTTCTTTAAACATTGTTAAGTGTTCGTGTACAGACGCACCTTCCTCCAAACAATGAGCATAAAGACGTTGCTTTATATGCAACTTGCTTGTTAAAGTTTTCGAAATACATAATTGTTCTAGCCTCTTCCATAATGCAACGACGGTCTTCTCTTTCATCACATCCTGCAAAATTTTGTTGGACAAATGTAGATGTAATTGTGTTAACTCCTTTCGATTCTTACGCTTTTTCTCTTCATCTGTTAATGTCGAAGGCATTTTATTTATCCCTAGCAGGGCATCCTCCAGATCCATCTGTGCAAGAACTGCTTACATCTTAATTTGCCACAACGCAAATCTAGTGTTGCGATCCAACAAGGGAATTTCATACTTCAAAGACGCCATTACCATGATCGAGATGAACAACCCGGAAGCTTTGATACCAATTTGTGAAAAAAATAAAATAAAATAAAAAAATAAAAAACACACAGATTTTTACGTGGAAACCCTTTTGGGAAAAAACCACGGGCAGAGAAGAAGAAAATTTACTATGTCGAATTCGAATCAATACAAGAGAAATAGACTATGATTAAGCGCAATCATCATAAATGAATGGTAAAAATTCAACAAGCGTCAATATTTAAAAAGGGGCTATCTTCACTTCAAACATCACTGCACTATGAATTTTAGAAAATAGATTGTTTTGGTAAAATGCAATACGGAAATGGTGGTGAACTCTGAACAATCAGTGATGTATCACTGTTGTCCGTTTGATTGTTTTCTAGTAAATCACTGATTCAATTAAAATTCACTTCTACCTTGTAAAACCCCCTACTAGACTTGCAATATGTCAATCTAACGAGTTTCAACATATGCCTCCACATTTTCTTGTTTTAAATAATTACCTCTTGATAGAACTTTTAAATGGATTTTAAGATTTGGCTATTGCTTTTGTTTTATTTTAATATACAAAGAATGAAATGGATGGATATTTCAGGTCATAAATTTTGCATAAATGTTTTTTTTAGAGACTCGACATGACTTGTTTTTTAAATTATTAAATAAATGTTCACGTAAATTGTGATAAAGGTTGTTGAAATTTAAACTTTGATTGGACAATGCAATTAAGGTAGAAAATTTTATGGAGTGGTGTTGTCATTGGAATGCATTTGACTTCTAATTATGATAGTAACATGAATTTGGTGAAGTTTATATGTATTTGACTATTGTTTCATTTTCCATTTGACAATAATTAGGAAGTATCTTGGCTTTCAACTATAATACCTGAAAGCGAGAAAAAAAAGTTAGTTTCAGCAATTACTAATACGAAATAAATACTGTAAACTTGAAAGACTAAACTCTTATTAGTAGGGGATGACAAAAATTAATAAAATTCACGTCAGTTAGCATCTTTATTTAATAAATGTCGTGTTTTAAAGTTCTATTTTTTATATATGATTAAATGGGTAAAATCATAACCAATTTTTGGTGGGGATAATAAAATAGTAAGAGAAGAATTTAGTTTAAGAACTGAGATTATTTGTACAAGCCAAAAAAAGGAAGGGTTGAGGTACAAAAGTGTAAGAGAATGACCTTGAAAGACAAATATAAAAAGGAGAGAACACGATGATTGAAAGGATGGTAAGCAAGCTACAAAATAAGGTTAGTATCCATGATACAAGGAGCGGAGAGTAATAACAATCAATCAAGCAACACTACAACGACAGTGCAACACCATAGAAAAGGAAGGGTTATTTTGCTATGTCTTAATATTTTCGTTTATTTGTTTTGCATTGCAGTGTGAAATAGAGGTATTAATGGGTTGGATAGGATTTGAGTTAAGTCTAAGTATGATAGTAATATGTTTTATGCTTGTTCAAGCCTGATCAACCCAAAATAAAAGTATAAAATTTTATTTAAGTCCACCAATATTTGTAAAAGAGTAACCTAAGCTTATTTTAGGCATGCTCTTATTTTAGGCATGCTCATATTAATTTTTATTTTTAAAAATATTTATATGATTTTAATTTAATATTTAATAATTTTTATTTATTAACTTTTTATATAGTCACCTTAATATTATTTTAAATTATAGTAGTATTATATATTTAGTATCGATTTATTTTTATGTGTTATAAATTACATAACAAATGAACTTAAAATCGAGCTGGGTCGAACTCGGGCATTCAATGTTCAAGCTTGAGCTCGACCTATATTTTAAACTGGCGTAATTTTTTACCTAATTTTATTTTTTGAGCCTAATATTTTTACTTAAATTTTTTTAAATTTTAGACAAACTGGACAGATAATCTAACTCGTGAATTTGGCCAGTATCAAATGCTTGTTTTGAAATTAAAAATTAAAAATCAAAAGCCCACTTTAATTAATTTTTAAACAATAAAACAATACAATAGAAATAGACCCTTTTTCCTATTTCTTTAATGATTTTTTTTGTTCTGGCCTTTTCCTCAGTAGTTTATGCGCCAAGAAACAATACCACTCCACATTGAACTGTTCCGCTTCTATTAATTCTTGCTTAAGAGTGAAATTTGAAGCTTCACTCCATTTCTCCATTCTTGCAAAAGCTTGTTCGGGTAATATTTCTTTTTCTCTTTTATTTTACTGCATTTTGCCATTGAAGCTTTCTTTGAAAACCTTGAACTTTTACTTGTTTCTGGTTTTTATTGTGTTGGGTTTCACTTCTTGCATGTCCATATTTGCCTTACACACTCTTCATTTTTCATCTCCTTTTAACATTGTTTTAGATTTTCTTGCTTTCTTTTTTTCTACTTATTCCCTTGCTTTCCATGTTTGTTTTTATGGGCTTTGCCTCATTTTTACTTCTTTAATGTTGCAATGCCGTTCTTGCTTTCTTTTTTTCAACTTATTTCCTTGCTTTCAATGTTTGTTTTTATGGACTTTGCCTTGTTTTTACTTCTTTAGTGTTGCAATGGCATTCTTGCTCTTTTTTTCTTTTGTGTGCGTGTGTTAGGTCTCACAAGTTTCTTTTCTGGGGTTTGCCTTGCTTTTTAACGTTCTTTTGGGGTGTAACCAGGCTTAACCATGGTGCCATCGCATCGAAAACCATTAAAAGAGAGGGCATTATCTAAGTCCAACCAAGCAAGACCTGTTGGCAAAAAAAAGCGACATGTTAAGGCTTCTTATGCTAGCGAAGACGAAGATACTACTTTTACTCCGGAATGGAATGACTGTAGTAGAAATATCACTGATGCTCTGAGATGCTACAAAAAGTTACGGAAGGATAAGGGCTTCGGGACAATCTCTCAAACCAACATAAGATGAGCCCAGAGCAAGGTAGATGTCATAGCTTAGCGCTTGATGGTAGAGTAGCCAACATTCTTAAGGTATCAGGCAAATGGGTTAACACAATCAAGTAAATAGGATGTCTTCCGGGTATTA
The DNA here is from genome assembly GCF_025698485.1 of Gossypium arboreum. NCBI lineage: Eukaryota > Viridiplantae > Streptophyta > Magnoliopsida > Malvales > Malvaceae > Gossypium > Gossypium arboreum. The sequence goes on along the minus strand of NC_069071.1, from coordinate 105,237,444 downwards.
AAATTAGTGATGAATATCATTGGAGGGGTGAGTTGTGTGTCATTGGGCTTCAGTATAACTTTCAGAGAGGAATAGATTATATTTCATCAGTTGAAGGCAAAACCTTGGCGACTAGCATTGTCGACTCCTACTGATATGACAGGGGTATAATAAATAAATATCCTTTTCCTAATTTGACATACACGGGAGAAGGTGAAAATAGAGATCAAATGTTTGAAGGTGGAAACCTTGCATTGAAAAATAATATACATTACAAAAAACCTGTGAGGGTGATAAGTAAGTACAATAGTGATGATAATGCAAATGTTTCTGGATACAAGTTTGTGTACGAAGGATTGTACCGAGTGACCAAATTTGACAAAGAAATTGAGTCTGGTTTTTCTGTGTACAAGTTCCAACTTGATATGTTGGACGATCATCAACAATATGATTCCAAATGGAAGCAGAAACGAATCCGGAGGCATTAGTTTTGATGAAGCTGGCATTTGATACTCGACAAAAATTGCCTTCTTTTCTTTGACTGATTTGGTCTATAAATAGTAGTATAAAGAAATTGCAGCTTTGGCATTGACAATGGTTACTCCTATGCTACTAATTGCTTTCTTGTTTTGATCTGTAAATTGTACTTGAACGAGGGAAGGACATGATCGATTTCACCAAATGCCTTCATATATACTGTAGTTTAGATTTTATAGCATTTTGAAGTTGGAAAATCAATATGCAATTAAGTTGTTTAGTAGTAGTGCACTAATATTGTCTTCAATGCCGTAACTTAGCATGTAGTTTCCAGGAAATTCTATTTGTTAAAATACTTGGTGGGTTTATTATAAGAAATTAATTAGTGTCTTACAAATAAAAATGAATAGAAAAAAGCAAACATTTAAATTTATTGATTTATCTTATTTTAAAGTAATACTTAAAAATAATTTAAGCATTTAAATTCATTGTCATATTTGCTCACTTGGTACAATCCTTCATACATAAACTTGTACCTAGAAGCATTCACATTATTATCACTGTCGTACTTATATAACGCCCTCGTAGGTATTTTGTAAAGTAAATTATTTTTCAATGCAAGGTTTTCATCTTCAAGTCTTTAATCTCTATTTTCACATTCTCCCGTGTATGTCAAATTAGGACAAGGAACTCTACTTATTATACCCCTATCATATCAGCGGGAGTCGACAATGCTAGTCACCAAGGTTTCGCCTTTAACTGATGAAATATAATCTATTGCTATCTGAAAGTTATAGTGAAGCCCAACGACACACAACTCACCCCTCCAATGATATTCATCACCGATTTTAATCCCCGGAAGACATCCTATTTGCTTGATTATGTTAACCCATTTGCCTGATACTAAGAATGTTGGCTACTCTGCCATCAAGCGCTAAGCCACGACATCTACTTTGTTCTGGGCTCATCTTATGTTGGTTTGAGAGATTGTCCCGAAGCCCCTTATCCTTCCGTAACTTTTTGTAGCATCTCAGAGCATCAGTGATATTTCTACGACAGTCATTCCATACCTTAAGAATGTTGGCTACACTGCCATCAAGTGCTAAGCCATGACATCTACCTTGTTCTGGGCTCATCTTATGTTAATGTGATCACTTTGTCCCGAAGCCCCTTGTTCTTCAGTAACTCTTTGTATCATCTACAGAAAATCTGTCATCTATGTAATGTGCCTAGATTGAATCATGTATGGTCTGAAACAATTTCCAACTTCATGAGGACTCGCAATTTTTGATTTGCAAATGATGTTGTCTGTTCCTCGTGTTCATCTTACTTATGTTTCTTCAAATCCAAGATGGATACTTCCAGGAGAAATTCATTCAACACAAGGAAATGGACCAACATCCTTTTAGCTATTACTGTCTTGTAAGTTTTCCGTGATGAACAAAACATTGAATTATTTTTGAAAAAATAAAATGAAAACTAAATTATACTATTTGCAGAATTTATGTTGCACAACTGGCAACACAAGTGAAGCTCTTGCTTTGGGGAGCTAAGGTGAGATTCGGATCGATTCGTGCAGGAAATTTCGGAGTCCTATCTGCTTTGGTTTCATTGTAGTTTTGGAAATTTTGGGTTAATCTTTGATTACTGGTTATGCATACTGCATACAGATTAATAGTGTTATTGAGAAAGGACAGATTTGGAGGCTGGCCACATATTCTCTTTTGCATGCAAATATAAGGCACCTTATGGTTTGGTTTAGGATTTCTCAACTAGGAAGTTTATTTCTCTATATGATTGATTAGCATTTGTTGTTTTCAGGTCAATTGTTATTCTTTGAATTCTGTTGGACCTACTGTGGAGAATTTAAGTGGTCCAAGGAGATTTCTTGCAGTTTACTTGACATCTGCTATTTCAAGTAACAACTCATAAACTCATTACAGTAGATTATACATTGCTTGCCTGCTAGTACAATTTTGACTCAATCAGTTGAAAGAAATCTAGGTGCCGCTACAAGTTACTGGTTCTGCAAAGCACCCGCAGTTGGCGCATCAGGCGCAATCTTTGGATTGGTAAGTCCTCGCAAACTTATTTACGGAACAAGATAAATGTTCGTATGAAGCTGTTCCATCTAATATTTGTCTGCCTTGAAATACTTGGCTTTTATTTATTCCAGAACCTCAATTTTCTCATTTTGTAAATCTTTTGGTTGTCTAGGTTGGTTCTGTTGCTGTGTTTGTCATGAGACATAGAGGTATGATTAGAGATGCCAAAGAAGATCTGCAACACATAGCACAAGTTATTTTCCTAAACATGGTATGATTAAAAACTTTTGCTACTCAAATGTATGAGAACCCTAAACAGCCTATCAAGTGCTTTAAAAAAAAGAGTTTCTGCTATGTTACTGCTTGATACAATGTTTTCCTTGAAGGAATTGTAGCTTCAAATGCTTTTGCTCTTATTTTTTCCAAGCTCAGTGGTAATGAATGCGGATCATGCAGGTTATTGGACTAATGTCAAGTGGCATTGATAATTGGGGTCATGTAAGTCTTAAATACCGTCCTCCTTACACGTGTACTTGTAGTATACCTGTATTTAAAGTTTTACTTCTGAGATTGCTTAAAATCTTAACTTGCAATTTCAGCTAGGAGGCTTGCTTGGAGGAGAAGCAGTGTCTTGGCTTGTAGGACCTACAAGGAAGTACGAATCTATGGCCAGTGATGGCCCAAGAATATTCTCAGACCACCTCCACTTTTTTACCTTACTGACAGAAAACGGAAACCTCGATGAGATTCAATCAGCCACTTCTTTTTCTACTTCTTACCTGCCATCCATTCATGCTCCTTTGATCAGCTCCCCTGAGCCTCTTCTCAATGGTATCTGCAAAACAAGCCACATCTTTTAGTACATGGTTATTTAGTGTTTCAGTCTCTTTCGTTAAATGGTTTTATAACTTTTTTGGTTCATAGTTGGGAATTTTTTGAGTGGCTGTAAATTTTCAATTTTGGTCTTTTTAGTGGATGCAAGAAAATTAATTCCATAATTAAGCATTGAAATTGAGTTGTGAATGTAGATTTTACTGTTGACCGGTTCTATTGTATGTCTCAGAGCAAACTATTCCTCACCAAAATCCTCTCGCAGCAGATTATGGCGCATACTCCAATGATTTTCAGAGGTATGGCTCAATGAAATTCGGGACTCCCTTGCGTTAATTTGCAGTGTTGTCATATGTTCTTGAATTAGGAGCTAGGACAAATATATCAGCAGCATTTTATACTAGTAATATAAAGTGTCTCTAAATCAAGGTTTCACCTATTTTTGAACCGATTAGAATGTGTCCTCTAAGTGTGAATTATCAATGTGAATTCTTAAGCATCAAGCATTAGCATATATTGATTAAAATGTGTCATCTAAGTGTAGGCAATTATTGAATGAGGTAGAGATAAGAGAGTTGCTCATCGACCATATCAGTCATTGATGCTGTTGGAGGAGTCGCCGTGCTCGTACCTGGAAGATTCATGCTGTTGAAGATTACAATGTTTATGTGGGAACTCCTGAAACTTTCTTAGAAAAAAGGGAAGTGATAAGAGAAACAGAACCTTACCTTGGTGCTAAAATTGATGGAAAGGATAATAGTCCTGAACTTGGCATTTGGGAATTGGATTTAAGATCACAATTCCCTGTTCTCTTTGTGCCGTATAAAAAAACCAGAGTCAAGATTCCTCATAGTGAGGCCGTTGAGAAATGTTCAGGTAATACTGCTTAAACATTTGGTGTCTATGGGGTTAAAACTGAAGGATTTAAAATCTTAAATTTTTATAAACACAAAGTTATTTGCCACTTCGATGATCCTTTAATTCCTTCATATGTCTCTTTCCTGTTATACTAATGCTTTGTGCTTTATTAGTTACACATTTCCTATATGATTCCGGCCTTCATGGTTAGTAGTGCTTAGCTTTGATTTAATGTATAAAGAAAAATATGCAGATTGTGCAGGACAAGGAGATATTCCATGTCCTACATGCAATGCAGACAAAGATCCTGGATTTTACAAGGAAAATCAGATGTCCCAGTGCCCTGCTTGCTATGGAAGGGGATTAATTGCTCACAGAGACGGATCAGACACCATGTGAGCAGTTTCTACTTTATTTAATTCTACAAAACCTATATTTGTTATCCAAGATGGTTGGTTACTGGTTCCAACATATGACTAATATGGTTGAGCTAGTAGTTCACAACCATGCATTCTTTCAAGAAACCATATTTGCGTGTAATTATCCTTCCTAATTTGCTATCTGGGTGTTCTAAGTTTGAAACTTTTGCCTAATGATCCCCAATTGAACTTTGTAAACATTAGTTTGATATTTGGTTTTTTGTTAATTTCTTTTCTTCTGAACATATATTGTTGAGGTACGAGTTCTTTACATGATCCATTTTTTCGCCGATGATTGATTATATCTCCGTAGATGCACAAAATGTGATGGAAAAGGAAAGATACCTTGTGCAACTTGTGGATCTCGTGGCTTACTTAAATGCGAGACATGCAATGGAAGCGAATCTCTGTTGACTCACAAAATCGCCATTGTTAAATGGTAAACATGCTTACCTATGTTGGCAGTATAGTTATACACCGGCACTACCTCTAAGATACTATTGTTGGAAATATTTTCTGTCACCTGAGTCTGATTTAAATGATTAGTGAAACTCAATATGGAGGGATATTTTAATGTTATGGTCTGTGAAATCAGGATGTATGTATATGCTACATTTATGTCAGATGAATTGCATTTGCTTTCTATAAATGGACCTTGAATTGTTTGATAGGAAGACACTTTCAACTCATAAAGTAAGTGGAACAAGTGGCGCAGCATCGGCTCCAGACGAGATTTTCCATAGGGCCAAAGCGGTTCAGTTATGCAACACTCAAGCATACCAGTGCACCTCGGCCTATTTTGCCGAGTCTTCATTAATGTTTTGAATACGTTGTGCACAATGGTTTCAAGGATATTTTTGAGTGGAGGCACTTCATTAATGTACTGAAAGATGATATTGATATTGTTGAGTATCTTCCCGTTAAATACTCAACAACAAAGCCCCTGTTTCCTGGTCCAAGGTATTGAAAGGATCGAAATTTGGTGTTAAATGTATGGTGATATTCCATTTGCTTTATTGTTTTTGGAAAGGTGGCTTAGATGGCTTCATTTGCAGACTAATTACTACAGGAGGGAAGTGCTCCCGTTACTAAAGCGACACAAGGTGATCAAGTTCAAGTTCATGCATTCAGATTCAAGGCTTGCTAATAATGACCTTCCAAACTCCATTCAAAGGCTAAAGTGCATAGAGGATCTCGGAAGTACTTTAGTTGATAGACTAAAGAGCAATAATGACCCATATATTGCTTTACACTTAAGGTAAACGATCATTCTTTGATTTCTGGTAGTATTTCTCTCAAAAAAGACTCTGAGCCTAATAATCTTGATTGCTTAGGTATGAGAAAGATATGCTTGCATTCACAGGCTGCATCCAAAATCTGACTGTAGAAGAGAGCAATGAACTCACGGTTATGAGATACAATGTTAGACATTGGAAGGAAAAAAAGCTAGATAGCGAAGAACGGCGACGGCAGGAGGGTTGTCCAATGACCCCTAGAGAAGCAGCCATGTTCCTCAAGGCAATGGGTTACCCTTCCAGTACACCTATCTACATTGTTGCAGGAGAGATTTATGGCAGCAATAGCATGGCTGCCTTCCATTACTGTATTTTAGAAAAATGTTCAATTTTAATTTTTATAAACTACTTTAAAATAAGATAAATCAATAAATTTAAATGCTTATTTTTTCAATTAATTTTAATAATGCTAGAGACTAATTAATTTCTATAATAAACCCATCAAGTATTTTAACAAATAGAATTTCCTGAAAACTACACATAACAATTATATTTGAAATGAGTAATCTTTCATAGCTTCTCATCTCAAAAGGGATTCATTGAATCATGATTCAGCAATTTGGAAACATGCTAATATATGGCATTGAAAACAATATTAGTGCACTACTACTAAACAACTCAATTGCATATTGATTTTTCAACTTCAAAATGCTATAAATGATCAATATCTCGCATTAATTATGTCATTCATCAGTTTAATCATTTGTTATGAGTATTAAATTTCAGCTCAAATTTAATTAATATTAATAATTTGAAAACTCAACTAAAATATTTTAAATTTTAAAGAATATTTTTATAAAATTTAAACTATAGTATATGAAGGCATTTGGTGAAATCAATCATGTCCTTCCCTCGTTCAAGTACTATTTACAGATCAAAACAAGAAAGCAATAAGTAGCATAGGAGTAACCATTGCCAATGCCAAAGCTGCAAATGGACCAAACCAGTCAAAGAAACGAATGCAAATTTGGTGATGATGATGCCTGTTCATTGTAGACCAAACTCGACCATTGAACAAAAAATACTCTAACATAGCTTAACTGAAATTCTATAGGTTGGCATGGTGACAGCTTAGAATTGCTTATGCTTATCTCAAGTTGTTCACTGTTCCAACTCACAAGCGAAAAAATAACTCATCAAAAAACATTTGAACCAAACTTACCCACAAAGAAAGATTTGATCTTGAAATCTTGGAGTTCTCTAACTCTCTTCCGGAAAAATTTAAACTTGTAATCTTAAAATTTCGAATTTCAAACTCTCTTCCTTGCCATTAAACCAAAGAACCAATGCCTCGTTGGCAAATGATTTAAAACTATATGTAAACTGAATTCTGTTTTTCCTTAAAGCTCTCAAATAATTCATACAACTCGTGGATCAAACTCGGTTAATCTTTTTGTATTAGACAGCAACTTCTGTTTTACCAACACTAAGGATAATCCAAGGTTAATGGTGGATGGTGGATATGCATACTGCCATATAAGGACATTTTATAAATGTTAGCATTAATTAGTTTTCCTTTTTTTTCAACGGATATGATGAAGTGTAAGAAACATAAATGAACGGTCAAGATTCAACGAGCTTCATTATAAAGAAAAGGGCTATCTTCACTTCAAACAGCACTACACTATAGATATCAGAAAATAGATTGTTTTGGTAAAATGCAATACAGAAATGGTGGTGAACTCTGAGCATCCAGTGATGTATCAGAAAATAGGTAGGGAAATCACCATTTCCCCTTTGATTATTTTCTGGTCAATCCCTGATTCGATTAGAATTCACTTCAACCTTGTAAACCCCCCTACTATACTTTGCATATAGTCTAGTATGTCTAGAATTAATTTAAATCAGAGCTTGTGTCACAATTTCCATTACTTACACTGGTTCATTGAGGTTTCTGTTTTCTGTCAGTAAGGTAAAAAAGTGGTGGTTGGTCTGAGAATATTCTTCGGCCATCACTGGCCATAGATTCGTACTTCCATGCAGGTCCTATAAGCCAAGACACTCCTGCTCCTCCAAGCAAGCCTCCTAGCTGAAATTGTAAGTTAAGATTTTAAACAATCTCAGAAGTAAAACTTTAAATGTCGGTATTGACGAAGTAAACGGAGATTCTTATGATACACAACTGTTACTTTAAATGCAGGTATACTACAAGTACACATGTAAGAAGGCACGGTAGTTAAGACTTACATGACCCCAATTATCAATGCCTCTTGACATTAGTCCAATAACCTGCATGATCCACATTCATTACCACTGAGCTCGGAAAAAATAAGAGCAAAAGCATTTGATGCTACAAGGAAATCATTGTATCAAGCAGTAACATAGCAGAAACCCTTTTTTTTTTCGAAAGCAAATAGCAGAAACTTAAATCTAACTCTAGGGACTGAATTTGGTATGTATGAGATGGGATTTCCGATAGGCTGTAATATGGTTTAGGGTTCTCATACATTGAGTAGCAAAAGCTTTGAATCATACCATGTTTAGGAAAATAACTTGTGCTATGTGTTGCAGATCTTCTTTGGCATCTCTGATCATATATCTATGCCTCATGACAAACACAGCAACAGAACCAACCTAGACAACCAAAAGATTTACAAAAAGAGAAAATTGAGGTTCGGAGTAAAAAAAAAAAAAAAGCTAAGTATTTCACGGCAGACAAATATTAGATGGAACAGCTTGTTATGAACGTTTATCTTATTCTGTGAATAAGTTTGAGAGGACTTACCAATCCAAAGATTGCGCCTGATGCACCAACTGCGGGTGCTTTGCAGAACCAATAACTTGTAGCGGCACCTAGATTTCTTTCAACTGATTGAGTCAAAATTGTACTAGCAGGCAAGCAATGTATAATCTACAGTAATGAGTTTACGAGTTTGTACTTGAAATAGCAGATGTCAAGTAAACTGCAAGAAATCTCCTTGGACCACTTAAATTCTCCACAGTAGGTCCAATAGAATTCAAAGAATAACAATTGACCTGAAAACAACAAATTCTAATCAATCATATAGAGAAATAAACTTCCTTGCTGAGAAATCCTAAATCATATAATTTGAAACCAAACCATAAGGTGCCCTATATTTGCATGCAAAAGAGAATATGTGGCCAGCCTCCAAATCTGTCCTTTGTCAATAAGACTATTAATCTGTATACAATAAGCATAACCCGTAATCAAATATCAACCCACAATTTCCAAAACTACAATGAAACTAAAACAGATAGGACTCTGAAATTTCCTTCACGAATCGATCCGAATCTCACCTTAGCTCCCCAAAGCAAGAGCTTCCCTTGTGTTGCCAGTTGTGCAACATAAATTCTGCAAATAGTATAATTTAGTTTTCATTTTCTTTTTTCAAAAACAATTCAATGTTTTGTTCATCATGGAAAACTTACAAGACATTAATAGCTAAAAGGATGTTGGTCCATTTCCTTGTGTTGAATGAATTTCTCCTGGAAGTATCCATCTTGGATGATCCACTATTACCCTCATTTCCAAAATATTTTCTTTGTTCTCCCCCATTGAAGAAACAAAAGTAAGATGAACACGAGGAACAGACAACATCATTTGCAAACCGAAAATTGCCAATTCCCATGAAGTTGGAAATTGTTTCAGACCATACATGATTCAATCTGGGCACATTACATAGATGACAGAGTTTCTGTAAGACATACGAATCAAAAAATCAATCTTTTTAATCCCTTTTTGTGTTTTCTTGAAGGATTAGTTTAATGGTATTTTCCCAGCTGTGGAAATGGAAAGCAATTGAGGGGGTACCTTGAACGAGGAGCGGAGGTGGAACCCTAGGCGGAGCTGATGGCGGAGAAGGTTGCCGAGGCGAAGAGAAGCGGCAGTGGTGATGAGATGAAAAGTGGGTTCTTCAGTTGGTAAATCCCACTTGAAGGGGAATGGCTGAGGCAGAGTTGACCCCATCAACCCAACACCCACACCAGAGCGGAGCAGTGTCTTAGCCAAACTGAACTGCTCTTCCAGTAATCCGAAAGCCTTGGCAATAAGCAATAATGTTGCACTTTAAAAAAAAAAAAAAAACATATTTATTTATATTTATAAATTAAATAAAATTGAAAAAAATTTAATTAAGCCACAAATTTTAAACTCATCCCAAAGTTCAAAATTTTAATTGAATCATCAAACTATTAATATAGTATTAATTAGAAACGTTTAAATTTATATAAAAAATAAAATGAGTTAAATGTGAAGATTTTCGATAGAATTAACCCAAATTAAAATAAAGACATGCTTTTTATTTGGAAAAGAAATAAAGATTATGTCATCTCATTTGTGTGGATAATATAGTAAGTTGGATTTTCGACAAAATCATGGAAAAATTTTGAATAAAAAAATATATAATATAAATTGCCAAAATTAAATTTATTTATTTGTATAATTGAGTTTTAATTTGATTGTTATGAATATTATTGTAATACAAAAGAATATAATATTATCTTCGTATTTATGAATTGGGGATAAAATATGAATATATTTAAGTATTATGTAAAAATATATATATATAAGAATTTATAATAAGATTGTAAAAAAACAATTTGTTTGTTTTTCTATGTTAGTTGGCTTTAAATTTATTATTTGCTGGCCATGTGTTTCTCGCTTTTGACGATTACATTGGAGTAGCCATAGAAACACATTCCTTATTGCTCAATGTTGTCTCAACTATTGTCTTAAACTCAGACATTGCAACTTTGTTCTAATTAACTACCCTAATGAATGGCTGAGATTGTAGAGTTGTGCTATTTGATGATTGAGGGGGAGCAATCTTGAGCTCCAAAAGATCTTTTTCTGCTGATGAAGCAGCTCGAAACATGTTGTCCTGAACTAACCTCGGCGAAGGGTGATCAGCTGGCGCACAGACGGCTACATGGGCTTTACCGATGTAACCATGGCGCGGTCCAGCAGAATTCGTTGTATGCAGAAATGGCAGAGACTGCATCACATTTGGAGTTACTTCTTCTGCCTGTTAAAACATTAATTTCGTAAGGTTATCTTATATCAATGGTAATCTGAGAGGAAGAAATGAACTGCAGATAGGTTCTTACCATGGGTTGAATCCTTGACAGATAGGTTGGAAAATCAGGTGATGCAATCATCTACATGATCGGATCTGGATTAAGAGGTAATATGGTTTCGGATTCGGATTCGGATTCAGATTCTTGGAAAGACTTGTCAAATAAGCTCGGTCTGCGTTTCTCCTTATTGTTAATGGCATGCTGCAGTCTGAGAAAATATTTTTGGGCATGGCTTGCAACTTGAATTGGGGTCCTACTGGTTACATAATTCTCTGAAATTCCTTTCCAGTTACCTTTTCCCAACTTTCTCAAACCTTCCAAAAACATTCTATGCTCCTCTTCTGTCCATGGCTTCCCTGTTTCATAATCAAATACTAACTTTCAAAAAAGATAAGAGCACATATAATACATCACAATAATAAAATTATAAATACATGTTTAAACAAATACAAAGTAAAATCAAACAAATAAAAAACATAATGGAAAAAGAAACGAAATATCACACGATAACTACGTAAGATAAAACTCGAGACTCAAAAATAATAATTACACATATTAAACATATTGGACTCGAACCTAAATACTTAAAAACTCCAATGCCTCAGGCTTTTACTACCAAAAAAGCTTCATCAGTAGGTATAGTATTTAAGATTTTAAGATCTTACTCGTAAAAAATCATAAAAATACTTGTACAAACGCATACAATAATTATAACAAAAAAAAAAAGTACACATAGGGATGAATAACTCTTTTAAATTTATGGGCTGCATTGTGTTTCTTAGAATGAATCTGTGGTTGAGCACCATTATTATGACTAAAACTTTCTTCCGTGGCAGCTATATTAACACCAAAAAGTTTAACATAATCTCCCTTCTCATTTCATGTTCTCGAATTATGGCCATTATGCCCACAATAACTACACCTTCTCCTTCTTCCTTTCACCATTATCTCTCTCTCTTAGTTTTCCTGGAAAATTTGCTTTACTTTCCATTACATATATACTATGCATAATGTGAAAAGAAGATAGTCTTATTTTTCTCTAAAAACAAAAAGCAAGGATTTTGTTTCCAAAGTCGCAAGATTTTGATATGCAAAGTTAATCTAGTTTTCTTTTAGGACAAGTTTCACTAATATTTAAAACTTGATTTCCAAGCATTATGCATTCGAAAAATAAGGTTAATATTAGATTATCGATAATTTTATTTTTATTTTATCAACTAATAATAAATAAATAAATAACGTTTGCTAACCCAAATATATATTTTATGATTTATCTTTATTCATCGAATATCCAAATTTAGCCGCGGCTAATTATTCTTAATTAAGAGTAAATTAAATGGAAGATAATTCTCTCACTAAAATGTTAAACAGATAATTAAAGCTTTATTAACACTTTGGATTTAGTTATAGTTTTTGATTATATTATGGAACTAATTTTCTATCTCCTGGGATGTACATCTTGCTTATATATTTATAAAATTATTATTTAAATAATAATTAAAATTATTGATGAAATAATATTTGAATAATATAAATAAATTAAAATATATATAAATATAATTTTGAAATATAATATATTTGCAATATTATATATATTTATTAATTACGAGGAAGAAAATTTGAATCATAAAACAATTATAATATGTATATATAATGAATGATTCAAGATATTCGTGTGTATATATATATATATATATATATATATATATATATATGATATAAGTAAGTTTAGAAATAAAATTTTAAATAATTTTTAATTTTAGAAATAATACATATCTAATACAATCAAAAGAGCTCACATATTTACAATATTTGCGACATATTAATATTATCTAAATTATAAATCAATTACTCTCTCATAGACCTGATTATAGGTTGGATCACACGCTCAAACCTAAAAGTCTATTCAAAAAATGGAGAGTTTAAACAAAAATATAGGCTCAAAAAATGAGCTTAGATAAAAAAAAATAAGGGGTCGAGCCTCTGGTAAGATTTTTTTGGCTCGGGAAATTTTTTTCACTATTGTTTACTGTTGTGTTTGCTATGACTTTGATGTTGTTTTATTGTTATTTTGCAATTATATTGCTACTATTTTGTTATTATTGTTTGGATATTGTATAATTGTTACTTTATCATTAATTTTGCTACTATTTTAGATGCATTTGCTCGCTAAGTTGCAACTATCTTAATGTTATTTAAGTACTTTTTTTGTAATGTATTTTTAATTTGTTGGGAAACATTTATTTTAATGTTTTATGTGTATTTGATATATTATATTTTTTAAATTTATTTTTATATAAAAAAAATTTAATATAAGTGGGTCAAGCTCGAATTTTAACAATTTTTTAATTTAAGTTAAACATGGACAAAATTTTAGGCCCAATTTTTGAGTCAAGTCAAACCCAAACCTAAAAAATAAACCTAAAATTTTACATTAACTTGAATAATTTTCAGGTCTACTCTCTAATTTTTATTATTTAATTTTATTGTAGAGAAGGAAAACAACCAAAGGAAGAATGATCAAATTACTTATTTAGTTTCGATAAGCTAAATCTACTTCTATATTTGAAAACTCTCTAAATTGATTTTCTAAAATACAATTTCTTTTTGTTACAATTGATAAGCACAATTAATATTTTGGTCAAATTTGATGAAAAAGGCGAATTTTAAAAAAAAAATTAGGAAATGAGTCAGTTTTTGTAATATTTAGGAAATAGTGTCATTTTAAGTCGGGGTTAGATACAATGATGGATCGAGTCAAGAATTAGTATAAAATTTTTGAAATATAATAAATAGGAATTTTGAGTATTAAATTAGGAAGTATATAGATCCAATAAGAAATTTTAAAAAATACTCTTTAGATAGGAAATTTTAAAATAGATACATTGATTTAGTTGAAAGAATAAAGATATTGTTGTGGCCAAAGTAGGAAAAATATTAAGTTAGGAGATATATAGTAGTAGAGGAGAGGAAGGAAGGATTAAAAAGAAATTTAACCAAAGTGTGGTATGAGTCAACCTAGGAAATATGAAAGATGAGGAAGGACAAAGTGGCAATTAGCCAAGTAAATATTTATTAGATGTAATGATGATGGATTAAAAGTATAAAGATGGATGGCTTAAAGATTTATTAGCAATTTGACCATTTTAATTTAAAATGTGAGATATTTTAGTGGAATTGTGTAGGAAAGTGGAGAAAAGATGAAAGATATAATCTTTTCTCAAACACCAAACCGTGAGTACTTCTTCTTCTCCCCCCAACTTCCATCCAACTTTTCTTTTAATTTCCTTCATGTCCTTCCACCATTGTTGAACTATCTAAGCTTCAAATCTTCATTTTTTTTTTTTGAAATTTCCTTATTTTTCTTTGAAATTTCCTTAGTAAAAATCAAAGAGAAGGCTAGTGAACAACTTTATTTCATGAGAAGATTTCCATAGATGGGTTAAAAGAGAGAAAAACATAAGTTAGATTTTTGGGTGTTCAAAGAGCTAAGGTAAGAAATGATGAAATTATCATACTATACATGTTTATTTATATTAAATAGTACAGAAAAGTCACTTGATTGTAGTTTTAACATATAAATGCCATGTGTTTGATATGAAAATTGAAGAGAAAGAAAAGAAGGGAGAGGATAAAATTAAGGGTACGTTTGGTTCACTGGAATGGAATAAGGCTGTAATAGAATAGAGCTGTAATGGAATAAAGCTGTAATGGAATAGAGCTGTAATTAGTAATTCAATTGTTTGGTTGAATGTAATGGAATAGAACTGTAATAGTATTATTGTGTTTGGTTGAATGGAATAGATATGTAATAGCATAAAGAAAAAAACTAAAATGACCATAATACCCTTAACAAAATTTTTTTAGATAAGGGTATTAATTTTTAATAAGATTATTATTAATTATAATTTAATAAAAATAAAATAAATAATTTAATCATATTTTAATATAATTATTTTTATATTAAATTATATTAAAATGCTGTTTTATTTTTATATTTAATTATATTAAAATATTTAAAATTTATTTACTATATTTTAAAATAGTACACTATTATTTGAATGCATTACTTCTCAAGTTATCTCAATTTTATGGTTTCAATTGAAGTTTCATTTGTTATTTACATAATTTTTATATAAAATTTTTACCTGTGTTATGATCTAAAATTAATTAATTGTATTAAACACAATTTTATTAAAAAAAAAGTTACAAAGCATCCAAAAGAAAAAAAAACATTTTTTTTTATTTTTCTTTTTTCAACTAAAAGAAACAAAAAATGTTTGTTGGGGCTTTTCTTTTTCCTGCCATTTTTAATTGTTGGGGTTTTGGGTGCATCATTTCTCACCCTTTTTTTTTTTTGTGTTACAAGTCAAATACTTCTCTTTCGGATGAAGCTTGATTTATTTGATTAAAAATTGACTTCATCAATGTACTCAAAATAAAAAAGCTTTGCTTCCAATTTAAGTTTCCCTGGAATTGCCACTTTATATGCTTAGTTACTTTGTCCACCAAATCCCAATGCTCCAAAACAATACTCCCTCAACAGCTTTGAGTCAGCTATAGCATCTTGAAGAAATATAAAGTGATTAAAAAGATTTAGCTTTAGAAGTAGGGGATCAGGCAAGAACTTGTATCCAACATTTTGCAGGCAGTGGGACTAAGCTTTTCTGGCTTAACCAGCAGCTTCTTTATGGTACCATAATTCATAGTTTATGACAGATCTCAAGAAATTCGGGCTTTTATCCGAGCAATCTCAAAACAAAATGCAGTTATCATTTACCAATACAATGTGGAAACCAGGCTAGAAATGTAAGTTCTCATCAATATATCCACAAAAATGTCATTTGCTAAGCAATCTATGTTTATGATTACTTCAAGGTTGAGCTTGATCCTTGAAAGAACAATCATTGTTCGTAGCTTTACTCACAAAAAAACATTAGGTCAAATTGAAGGCATCGAAAACATGAATTCTTTTTATATTGCTAGAATCTAACATCTTTGAGATTCTTCCTTTATGAAGCAACAGAAAAGAACATGTAAGGTTTCTTTTGCAGTGGAATTATGGGATTTTGGAGAAAACAAAATTGTATTTCTATTTATCAATAAGGATATATAGAATAAAGGGCTTCTTTTCTTCTTCCTTAAATACTTGTGTTTGATACATGTATTCAAACATGAGCGTGTCTGATACATACCTTACATCACAAGGAAAAAAGAGAAGACATTATAAACGGGAATCTATGTTGGAATAAATGATCTGGCTAACTGACCTCTAGCGAAGCAGAATTGCTAGTGAAACCGTTTCCAAGTGTTTCTTTGACTTCATTCTCCATATTACCTGCAAAGTTTTAAAGATATACAAGATATATTATCATTTAGCAACACATAATAATTTCCAAACACGAGTATTTTAACAAATAACTTATATAAAACATAAAATCAACTGCCAAGAATTTCCATTCAAATACAGTAAATACAAGGACAACTGCATTATTAATTATAGGCTGATATAATGAGCTATAAGCTCAACTAGGACGGTCATAACTCATAAGTCATACCAGCATGGCTATCTTCTATTCTTGTTCGCTGTTTTATTTGTTTGTTATTATTATTGACTACAGACGCATGTAACTATAAGTTCTTTCTAGCAACAGAAAACTGAGAATAGTTGATTCACCACACATGCCAAAAAGGAATGAAAAGTTAAATGGCAAAAATATAGAACCTCATATAGCTGCACGCTCTTGGACTCACTAAAGGCGTCATAAAAGGCTTGCTCCAAGAATCTACCATAGCCTGACAAGGAAAAGGAGTTAAAATGCATCATCAACAACAATAACCAGAAACAAGAGAAAAGAAAAGTTAGCAACCAACCAACATCTTTTGTTTCTCATATTTTGTTGTTTTCATGATTGCAATTTAATGCTAACCCTCCATTGCCATGGAGTCGCTGATATGCCTCTTATCACAATTTTAAAGCAATGCATTATCTAGTCAACATTCTCTTATCATGATAAAATGGAAGATTTATAACATCATTAAGAAATACATAAATTTAATCCAAAACAAACATAGAAAGAGGAAACCATACCTGAGAGTTTGCTCTAAAGGATAGACAAACTAAAGATGCTTCAGGGACAACCAAATTGCTAGCATCAACGCCACTTGCATAAAAAACAATCGGCAGCTTTGATTTTCTACCATCAGAATATATAACATTCATGGCAGGAAACTTCCTTACTGCATTTCCGGAATTAGAATCTTATTTGCCAGTGCAATCTGCCAGGAAAAAAAAACTAACAATTAAAATGTTTACAGAAAGTAATATTAATTTTACTCAGAAATCAGTTGCAATTCAACTAATTTGAACAGATTTGCAAATGATATAGCTTATATGTATGTAAAAAGTTAGTTAATACCTTACCACCGTGTTGTTTTAGCTCAGACATATCATCAAAATATCCTCTATTCAATTCATCAGCACTGCCCTAAATCAAATTAAAACAATTATTTATATTAAATTTCATGGAAAAAAGAGCACGTAACAAAATTTCAATAAACAAATAAAGCTTAAACTTACAGTCTTGCCCGTTCTTTCTCGATTTTTTCCTTGCTTGCAAGCTGCACACACAAGACAAAAGTTAAAAGAACTATAACTTGAAAAATCAAATATTTTAGAGTTAAAAGAGGAGATTGAGGAATTGCCTTGAAAATATCGAAGAAGCGAATGGATGATTTTTAAGCGAAATGTTAAGGAGGGGAAGGGAAAATCTTTGGGTCATGACTTAGGAGGTATTGGCAATTTGAAATCGAAGCTCGTGCCTGGTATATCACTCGGTTTACCCTCAACATTTTCAGTTTTCGATTTAGATTTCAATCCCCCTCTAAGAACCCTCTTGCTCTTTCCAACAATCGATGGTATAGATAAAGAAAAGAAACAGAAGAAAGGAAAAGAAAAACTCTATTGAGAGAAAGAAAAAGAAAGCAGAAAAAAAATGACGGAAAAACTGGAAGTGAGGGATATAGAAGGAACTGAGGGCAAAGTGGGAGCGTGAAGGGTTCCTTAAACACCGAATCTGTAATCGGTGGTGAGGAAACAGAATAGAAATTAGACAATTTACTGCATAGGCATGTAATGGAATAAGCCCGTAATAGGGCATTCCATTGATCCAAACATGTGTTTAGAGTGGGCCCACAGAATAGGGTTGTAATGGCATAGCTATTATATTAAACCCTAAACCCTAAACCCTAAACCACACATGCTGTAAAGGAAAAGAAAAGGTGAAGATTAAGGAGTGAAGGAATAAAAAAATACATCTCAACTTTTTTATTGTAAGTACTACAAGATTTTAAATTATCTTTATTTAAATGCTTAATTGTAATACAAAATTACTTAGAATAAAAATGTAGAATATATATTTATATTTGTAAATAGATAATAAAAAGGGGATTAGATTATGAAATTATGAAATTTGTAAAGAAAATTATAGGTGGCGAATATGAAATGGTATATTTGTTTGAGCATTAAGTGATAATGCTGCAGTAAAAGTATATGTGTGAAAAATATGTGATATTTGTGATTTGTGAAATGGGGAATAAATTGTAGATGATGGAAAAATATGAAATCTTTTCCGAAATACTTATGCAAAGAATTTAAAGGTATGAAATTCAACTTTTACACCCAAGTAGACAAAAATTAGAACTACTAGGATATTAGTGGCATGCCATTAAAGGACCCTAGCGCGCTCTCCGATTATTAGAACATTAGTTCTCTCCGTTTAGCACATTTGTGCTCTCTATATTATCACTTTAGTGCTTTCTGTTTAATAGTGCATAATAATGCACCTCTGTATTTATTTTGTATATCCGGTGTGTTCTATAAAATCTACTTTGGGCTAAGAATATGAGTTGTGAACAAAAGTGAATCATCAATATGTTGAGGTGAGTTTGATAACTTACACTTACAAAAGGTAAGTTAAATTAATTCATTAAAGTAAGGTATAGTTGAAGAAACTTGTTTGTATGTAAATATGTATTAGTTAAATAAGTTGTGTAAATATGTATTAGTTGAATAAGTTTAAAATATTATGTTATGTTTCATTTATCTATTTAATTCTATAATACTTACTAAGCCTTCATCAGCTTAACGCGTTTATTTTTAACGCGTAGGTACAGTTAGACTCAAAGAGGTAGAGTCGGGCTAGGAAATCTCTCATCTCATCACATCCTCAAGAGCTTCAAGATTAGTTACCATAGTTTGAATTAAAATGGAATGTACATAGGTAGACCAAATTTGTTCCAATGTGTTAGGGACTAAAATGCAAACTTTTGAAATTCTATCTGTACAAGCCCAATTTTGGGCCCAAACCAACTTAAACCTACCCAAAACCCTCTAGCCCGTTTGACCCAGACCCAAAACCACTAAATCCTTAGCCCAAAACCTATCTTCTAACCCACTAAGCCCAACAGTAACCTAAACAAACACCAAAACCAAAGAAACAGGAACCCTAGCCGTCAGCACATGCTCCCTACCCCTCCACCACCGACGTCTGCAAGCACCACCACTATACCACCGCCCCACTTGCGCTTGCAACATTTAAAAAGCAGAATAGACAAATATTAAAAAAGGAAATGTAGTGGCTATTTAAAGCCAAATCAGAGAACCATGTAGAGGGGATTTTTCGTTTTTTCGAAGGAAAAGAGATTCACATCAAAAGGTTTAGTAAATAAAAACACGAACTTGCAGCAAAGAATTTCGAAGACCGATCTAAAGGTCTATCTACTGTTTTTCTATTTATTTATCATTTTACCCTTTCTTTTACTCTTTCTTTGAGTGTTATTAGCACATATTATTTATGTTTATCAAAACAACATGCATCATTAAGTAAATATATAAAACAGGAAAAAAAAATAAAAAATTTTATACCTGAGGTGGCCGGAGCGACGGAGCCACGGCGGAGCGACGGCCGGAGTCCTCGCCGGCATATGGACCTGCAGAGAAAATAAAAAGCTTAGTTTTCTTTTTTTTTCTTAACAGATGGTAGAAATGATTTAAAAGGCTGATTTTTTAACTTATATAGGTGTTATAAAACGACGTCGTTTTGGTCGGCACCCATAAGCCCCAAAACGACGCCGTTTAGCCACCCTGACCCAAGAACCGGCTCCGACCCGCCTCAGGATCCGTGCGTTTTCATCTGATGGTCTAATTACGGGGGCAGTCCTTCCGCTTTTCCCACGTTTTGCAATTAGCTTTTTTATTTCTTTCAAATTGGCCTCAAAGTTCATCACGTTTTGTGATTTAATCCTCCCTCCTGCGACGTCGTTTTAAGGACTTGGGAATATTTCCCTTTTGGCCCTCTGTAGTCACACGCGTATTCAAATAAGTCCCCCTTTGTATATTTCCTTTCGAATTGGGCCCAAAACTCTGCTTTAGTTTCGGATTTGATCCTTTTTTAGATTTAATCTAATTTTTTATATTATTTTTACCCTATTTTCTATTCTGTAGCATTATTTATTATTATATTAACTGTTTTTATTATTATTATCATATTCATTAATATATTATTATTATTATTACTATACCATTATTATTATTATATATATACATACCTTTTATTATTATTCATGTACATATATTTTAAATATTATTACCATTATTATTATTATCACTTACATGGTTATTATTATTCTATTAATATATACTTTATTGCATGTGTACGTATATACATTTCTTTATGTGTATAGTATTATTTTAATTACTTATTTACTATCATATTATATTTACTTTTTGCATTTTAACATTATTATTATTACATTTTCTTCCTTTTGTAATCACTTATATGCTACTATTTTTATACTAACTAATTTAGTATATACACACATATATATATATATTTTCACGCACCTATTTTTCTTATATATATCATTACTCCTATTATTATTATCATTTCATCACCTATTTATTTGCATCTTTATAAACTTTGAATCATCCATTATTTGTACTATCATTATTATCACTAACGTGTAAATATATATATATACTATATAATTTTATTACGTATACATTTTTATATACTACGATACGTATCCTTTAATATTATACTATTATTATTATGTATGTATATATTTCTTTTATATATTTCTTATTACTTCTATTATTATGTATGTACCTAAATACATATATGTATATACCTTTTTATCATTATTATCATTACCATTGTCATTTTATTTTACCATTTTTTACATTCGTTTATTTATTTATTCGCTTGTGTGTTCGATTATTTCATTTTCCTCACGTATGTGTTTACATTTACATATTTCTAAGCTTCACTATTGTCTCATCTTTTATAATTGTTTTTTTGACGCTATTACATCTATCATTATGTCATTATACACATTAATACCATAGCATTTATGCTTTATTGTAAATCACGTTTTTTACTCAATATATTAAAATAATACTTTCATAAAAGCGATTTCCGGTATTAGGTAATTCGAGATAATCGTGCTCTAACTTACTGGGTTTCGATTTTTCTCATTTAACCTAAATAACGGAATACTCTTTCAAATCACTATACGAGTTTTGAAAAATGCTTATTCTCGAAGATGCGAAGTGTTGTGCCCTAACTTACCGGGTATGATATTTTGTCATCTCGAATTAAGAATTTTGTTTCGAGATAAAGGCAATATTCGGTGTTTGAGAATTCGAGAAAACGTGCCCTAACTTACTGGGTTTTGACTTCTCTCGTTTATTCTAAATGATCGAATACCCTCTTAATAAAATACACAGATTTCATAAAAGGCAAGCTCGCTCTCGAAAATTCAAGGTGTCGTGTCCAAACTTACTGGGTGTGACATTTCATATTTTGAGACGAGAAAGTCTTTAGCACTTGAGCTTTTTATAAAGAAGGATCGTATTTTAAAATTCTTTCAAGTTTTTTAATTTTCGTCACTAAGACACTAATTAATCAACTAGGTACCAATTTTGGGCGTATCGAGGGTGCTAATCCTTCCTCGTGCGTAACCGACTCCGAACTTTGTTTTCTTGATTTGCGTGAGACCAAAATTGTTGTTTAAATAAATCAAACTATTTATTAAAAACAACCACTTTTACGAGGTGACCCGATCACACCTCGTCAGAAAGGATCAGTGGCGACTCCCGTTCTTTTATTTTCAAAATCCAAGTCGATTCCCTTTTTTTTTTAAAAAATGGTTACGACAGCTTGGCGACTCAACTGGGGACACGAATGAGAGAATCAAGCCACAAGTTGATTAACTCTTGTCTTTTTATCGAAAATAAAAAATTTGGTTTTGAAGTACGATCCTTTCATTGCATTTCATCAGCTATTTTTGTGGTACAATACCTGCTGCCTTGGTTCGAGTTTTTAAATAGTTTTGCATATTTCATTGCATGACCGCTGTGGTCGCACCCCTTTAAGTGGGAGTGAGAAACTACTCCTTCGTGAGGTTTTCACCTCCGTGTAGGATAGTGGATCGCTTTCGGGATACATCCGTACCTATGTCTTCGTGAGATTTTCATCTCCGTGCAGCCATAGGGAAATGTATTCCCGAATCGAACTCGATGCATATGAGCCTATAATGGGTGAAGATCGAGGAATCTGCTGGTTCAGGTACCCTTATTCTAGAATCAAAACCCATGTAGCGAGCCTTAAGAACCTACCCTAGGTAGAGCCACTCCGAAACCCTAGTGATTACCTGAGCAAGTGCTATATTTATTATTCTTTGTTTGCTTTGAACTACGTATAAATTACTGACTTGCTTTGTTTTACTTTTATTGTATTTGCATGGCATTTTCATCATAAAAGGTGTTGATTCGCATTCGGTTCCTAAATAGATAGCTTATCATGGAAAAGGGGTTTTTTGATAAAGTAGAAGACAACGCAATTTGTCCGGATATAAATTTGAAACAACACAACAAGAGAAAGGTGACAGTCTTACCAAGGGGTATATGTCAGAACTATAGAATTTTACTCGGATTAGCGTAACTCAGAATAATCTCCAAGAGTTGAAAGAAATATGGGGCTAGTGGGACGACGAGGTCAAACAGCTATTCTATTGTCATTACGGTGATTTACCTTATCTGCTCAATGTCAAGGTAGACGAGCACCTGTTTCGAGCCCTTGCCCAATATTGGAATTCTACTTACAGTTGCTTCATTTTCGGGAAGGTAGATTTGGTACCTACTATAGAAGAATACGACCTTGCTCCATTGCCCAAAGATTCGGTGAGCGAATTTATACGGACTGCTAACGTCCCAGCATTTTCAAAAAAAAATTGATGAACATCACAGGGATAAGCGAACAGTGGGTGACAACCCGGATCAAACAAAAAGGAGATTGTAAATGCATCCCATGGAGGAACACGAGGATCTAATCTTAGCGCACCCGACGTGAAGAAAGCGGGTAGATGTCTTCGCCTTGAGCATCTATGGATGGTCATCTTCCCAAGGCTTTGGGGCATATAGACGAGGCTGTTGTCGACCTTTTTGATAGGCTTGGTAAAGGAACCACACTTGTACCCGCAATCTTGGCGGAAACTTTTAGATCATTAAATGCTTGTAGAAGAAGCGGTGAAGGAGATTTATTGGATGTGCACACTCTTGCTATCCCGGTTCCACGACTATTTTGGAAAGTGGAAAAGGTCTCAGATCGTATCTTCTCGAAAATTACTCTCCATTGAAAGAGTTAGTGGCTACACCGAGGCGAGATGATGTAATGAAGAAAATTGGATGACGGTTCTCCAAAATCTGCAAGAAGAAGATGTTGAATGGAGAACCCGTGGATGGTCCCCGATGAAATATTATATCGATGCGGAGATTTTGATTGGGTTCCTTGTTAGGAGTATGGGGAGCCGTCGGATATGCTCTTCGCTTGCATTGCGACAATCAGATCCGCACAGTTTACACCACCAACATACGGGTTAGCCAGTGCGAGTTCACGTTCACAGGGAATAATTACAAAAAGAAAGTTCGCGAGATATCAAATGCCTGGAACCAGACTCGTAAAATGAAGAAGTTTGCTGCCAATCCCATGACTACTCCTGAGTACGACCGATGGTGGAATCAGAGGATTAACGATAACATCCCTACATCAGATCAAGGGAATCCTCAGTCGATAGAAGAGCACTTAAAAGTAATCCCTACATTTGAGCTGGAAATCATCAGGCAAGATTTCGAGAGAAAGAGTCTGGAGCTAGAAAAAAGGATCGAGCATTTGGAAGAAGAAAAGATGCAGTTAGGGTTAGACGTCGATACCCGAAACTAGAAGTGAAAGACTCGTAAAAGGGAAAAACAAGGTCGAAGAGGACTTAGACAGTTTGAAAACGGACTATAAGAAGCTGCGCAGATCAATGAGAACCGCTGGGTTAGGAAAAACATCCGAACAATGGCGACATAAAGTTAGAGAAGAACAAAGCAAAGCCAACCAGTGGGAGGAAAAATTTCGCGATGCTCAAGCTCGAGAAGGTGCTCTGAAAAGAAGTTTGGTAGAAAGTCAGAATGAGAAAGAAGGGTTAAAGATCCGGGTATTAGAGTTAGAGAGGTTATTGTATCAGTATCGCTCGCGTAACTCTGCAATCGAGTTGAAAGCTAGTCAGAACAGAATCGAAGAATTAAAAAAGAATATAGAAGAACTCAAAGCAATAGCTACAAAATCGTGAACTTCGGATAGAACTCCTCGAGGTAAATAACGAGCGATGGAAGGAGCAACTTCATCAATCTCAAGACCAAGTCGAGTAGGGACTACATCATGGGCTAAGCTTTGACTCAAACAGAAGTGGTGACTACTTGCAAACATTAGCGATACAAGGTGATGTCTTTGAGTTTAAAATCTGAGTCAGAGTCGGACCGAGGCCAAAAGCTAGCTTGGCTTCTTAGGCAGGTCAAGGCCTTAAGTATTAGGGCCAAGCCTTATATGTAATCTATTTTATGTAAAGAAACTTGTTTTCTAGAAAAGTTACTCTAATGAAATCGAATTGGAATCAACGCTTTTTTTTGCATTCATTACATTCATGCATCGGCATTGCATCGCACGCACTAAAACTCATAGAAAACCCTAAAAATCGTGACAGTTACCCTGAAACATCGTTACGGTACAAGAGGAAAAACAAGAGCAATGGATCAAAGGTTAGAGAGATTGGAACAAATGCAAAAAGAGATGCAAGATCAACTACAAACACGTATGCAAGAACGGTGGCCAAAATCCAAGAAGATGTAAGGGACCGATCTTTGGAGTCCCAAAGGAGTATGATGGATCAATTAACGCGTCTATTGGCTGGTGGATTAGAAAAAGGGAAAAGCCCCATAATCAATGCTGGAGATGACAACGAAGATCCCGTCTACCCTCCGGGGTTTGTCCCAGCGGACGTCCAAACACAACCTAATGTGTACCCAAGAAGGCCATCAGTCACAATCAGGCCTCAACCATTTCAAGCCGGTGTCTCGGCACAGATGAATTATCAGACTGGTTCGGGCTCTAATCCGGGGGACAATCCGACCAACCCTGTGGTCCTCAATCTCGATGAAGTAATAGAAGCAGAAAAGATAAGGGTAGAATTCCCGAGAGAGCTTGAAGAAAGATGTAGATGGTTGGAAGAAAAATTTAAAGAAATGGAAAACACCGACTATCGTGGTGGAATCGACGCTAAGGAATTAAGTTTGGTTCCAGACCTGGTACTCCCTCCCAAGTTCAAAACTCCAGAATTTGAGAAATACAACGGACTAGGCGCCCAAGCTCATATCACTATGTTCTCGCAGACGAATGGCGTGCTATGTCAATAATGACCAACTATTGATCCATTGTTTCCGTGAAAGTCCGGTTGGGGCCGCTTTAGGTGGTACAACCAACCGAGTCGTAACAGATCGGTTCATGGAGGATTTAGCACAAGCTTTCATGAAGCGAAGCTGATCACGTGATGAGACATGGCTCACGATAGAGTCACGTTACAGAACATGGAGAAGAAACAAAATGAGAGTTTCAGGCAATATGCCTAAAGATGGAGAGAGGTAGCAACGCAAGTTCAACCACCTCTTCTGGAGAAGGAAACAACCATGCTCTTTATCAATACGCTGAAGGCTCCATTCATTAACCACATGCTAGGGAGCGCTACTAAAAGCTTCTCAGACATAGTAATGTCTGGAGAAATGATAGAGAACGCGATAAGATGTGGAAGGATTGAAGCAGGGGAAAGTGCTAAGAGATCAACCCCGAGAAGGAAAGAGAATGATATAAACAACACGAGCCAGTCACTATGAGCCAACCAAAGGTGGTGACTACCAGCCATCAGGGCTTCGCAAGACGAGGTTCAACCCAAAGCCTAACACGGAAAGAGTCCAGTTTACTTCTATTCCGATGTCCTACAAGGAATTGTACCAGAGCTTATTCGATGCCCATGTAGTGTCGCCTTTCTATCTAAAGCCAATACAACCCCCATTCCCCAAATGGTATGACGCAAACGCCCAATGCGAATACTATGCAGGAGCTACAGGGCACTCAATAGAAAACTGCACCACTTTCAAAAAATTCGTTGAGAGACTCATCAACATGGGGATTGTGAAATTTGATGATACATCCAGTGCAGAGAATCCATTACCTAACCATGGAGATAAGGGAATAAATGCGGTAATTGAGAGTTCGGGGAAAGAAATTAAGATGAATATTGCAGAAGTGAATACCCCGTTGAAAGAAGTATGGAAGAAAATGGTAGAAAGAGGTTTGATAGCACAGAATTTGGGGGTCAGGCCTCGAGAAGCGAAGAATTATTGTGAGTTCCACGATCAAGAGGATCACGAGATCAAAAAATGCAGCCAATTCAGGGCTTTAATACAAGGATTGATGGATAATAAGGAGCTAGAATTCTTCAAATATGTCGGGAGCCCAGGAAAAACAGATGTGTGTGCCTCCGAAGAGGGGTCGATAAAGGATGTTCACAAAGTCAACCACCCAGTGGTTATCATATCACGTCCGAGAATGAATGAAGCCGGGGCACGAGTTGCGCCAAAGGTCGTGATCCAAAAGCCCGTTGCTTTTCCTTATAAAGATAGCAAAAGGGTACCGTGGAACTATAGCTGCAATGTGACATTCCCGGGAAAAGAGACCCCGATTAATGCATCAGATGAAGTTCAAGACGAAGGTTTTTATACGTGCAGCGGAAGGCGTTATACCCCAAATACAAAAGCCGAGCAGGTTAAAGAAAAATCATTAGCAATTGAGCAAAAGAAAGAGAAGCTGGCGAGGCCTGAACCAACTGTTAATGAATCAGTGACTGAAAAAGAAGCCAAGGAATTCTTAAAATTTCTAAAGCACAGTGAATATAGTGTTGTAGAACAGTTGCACAAATAGCCAGCTCGTATATCGGTACTGGCCTTACTCTTAAGCTCTGAAACCCATCGCAGCGTGTTGATGAAGGTGCTGAATGAAACTTATGTTGCTAACGATATCTCTGTAAACAAACTGGACCACTTAGTCAACAATATAAGTGCCGACAACTTCATATTCTTCAATGACGATGAGGTACCACCAGGGGGCCGAGGATCAACTAAAGCTTTGCACATCACGACTCGCTGTAAATAGTACACGTTACCGGGGGTATTGATTGACAATGGGTCTGCACTGAATGTCCTGCCCCTATCTACGCTGAGTAGGTTGCCAGTAGATAGTTCCCATATGAAGACATGCCAAAGTGTAGTAAGAGCATTTGATGGCACGGAAAGGAGGGTAATGGGGAGAATTGAAGTACCCCTCTTAATCGGGCCGAACACATACGAGGTAGATTTCTTAGTCATGGACATTAAGCCTTCGTATAATTGCCTATTGGGGAGGCCATGGATACACTCAGCGGGGGCAGTCCCTTCGTCGCTGTATCAAAAGTTGAAATTAGTGACCGAAGGTCGGTTAGTAACAATCAATGCTGAAGAGGACATCATCGCGACAATAGCCAGTGATGCCCCATATCTGGAGACAAATAATTAAGCGATCGAGTGCTCTTTTCGATCTCTGGATTTTGTGAACGCAACGTTCATCATCGAAGGAAATAAGATTCCAATGCCTAGGATATCTGAGACTATAAGAATGGGACTACGGTTAACTGTTGGAAAGGGGGCTCTACCCTGAAGAGGACTCGGGAGATACCTCCAGGGAAAGATTAATATACCAATGATGAAGGACAAATAAGACCGTTTTGGGTTAGGGTTTAAGCCAGACATGAAACAAAGAAAGAAGGAACTTGAGAAGAAGCAAGAAAGAAGGAGAGCGCGATTGAGCGGGGGAGAAATCGAATGGGAACTAATGATCTTCCCTCATATATCGAAGACTTTTGTGTCTGGAGGGGTCATTCGCTCCGAGTGGAAGACGTCGGGAAAGGAAATCTTGGATGGAATGATGGAGAGTTTGGACATCAACGCCACATATGAAGAGGGGACAGGGGTAGAGAATTTGTCAGGCATTCGCCCCTATGAGCCGGGAAGTGTCCTGAATAATTGGACTGCGGAGGAGATTCCTGTAGTCTTTAGAACTAACTCAGAGTAATGTCCAAAACACACTTATTGCTCTAGGCCTAGGAGTAACAAGTGTCAGTTTGTGAAATAGGTTTATGTTCAAAACCGTTATTTCAATGAAATGCATCCTTTTGACTTATTCCGTGCAAATATTCTTTTATTCCTTCATTCATGATCATACCAAACATATCATTGTTCTTAGATTCTCTTGTTCTTTGCATCTTCCTTCACACCTACAATAGGTCTCTAGATATCAATGATGCGAGTGACGTTGCTACTAATTCAGAATCTCCTTTTGAGCGAGATATGTGTCTAGAGGATCCCAAGACTTTGAGGATGACGAGGCGTAACTTATCCCCGATTTGTTAAGGATGGTAGAACACGAGGAGAAAGCAGATTCTACCCCACAAAGAGACCGTAGAAGTCGTGAACTTGGGAGATGAACTAGAAAGGAGAGAAGTAAAGATCGAACTTGCATCACCACGAGACAAAGCGGGACCTTATTGAGTTACTCCAAGAGTTCAAGGATGTCTTTGCATGGTCATACCAGGATATGCAGGCTAAATCTCGACATTGTGGTGCATGGCTCCCCATCAAAGAAGAATGCAAGCCGATTCAGCAAAAGCTTGAAGGATGCGGCCCGATGTTCGTTGAAGATAAAGAGGAAGTCAAGAGGCAATTTGATCTGGTTTCTTACAAGTAGTTAAGTATTGAATGGGTAGCCAACATTGTCCCGTCCCTAAAAAAGATGGAAAGGTACGGATGTGTGTAGACTACAGAGACTTAAACAAGGCCACCCGAAAGATAATTTCCGTTGCCTCATATCGACACCTTAGTGGACAACACGGCAGGTTACTCACTTTTCTCCTTCATGGATGGTTTCTTGGGGTACAATCAGATTAAGATGCATTCTGAAGACATGAATAAAACCACATTTGTGACCATGTGGGGAACCTTTTGCTATAAAGTAATGCCGTTCGGATTGAAAAATGCGGGAGCAACATATCAGAGAGCCATGGTAACCCTATTTCATGATATGATGCATAAAGAAATTGAAGTCTATGTCGACGACATGATCGCCAAATCTCGGACTGAAGAAGAGCATGTGCAAGTCTTGAGGAAATTATTTTTGAGGTTGAGAAAATTCCAGTTGAAACTCAACCCATAAAATGTACCTTCGAGCAGTGTCCGGAAAGCTGCTAGGATTCACTGTCAGTGGAAAAGGGATTGAGATTGACCCAGATAAAGTCAAAGCCATACAAGAGTTACCTCTACCACGTACTCAGAAGGAAGTTCGAGGATTCCTAGGAAGATTAAATTACATCGCTCGATTTATTTCACAACTAACCGAAAAATGTGACCCCATATTCCGTCTCCTTAAGAAACACAACCCTGGTGGTTGGGACGAGGAATGCCAGAAGACTTTCGACAAAGTTAAGCAATATTTGTCTAATGCCCGGTGTTGACACCACCTAATCCGGATAAGCCAGCGACATCATGATTTGACGGTATTTGAAAATTCTATGGGATGCGTGCTTGGCTAGCACGATGAATCAGGAAGGAAAGAAAGAGCGATATATTACCTCAGTAAAAAGTTTACTAAGTGTGAAACGAGATACTCATTCATTGAAAAGTTGTGCTGTGCCTTGATCTGGACAACCCGAAGACTGAGACAATACATGTTGTATCACACAACTTGGCTAATCTCTAAAATGGACCCTCTGAAGTACTTGATGGAGTCGACTGCCTTGAACGGGAGAATGGCCCGATGGAAAATTTTACTTTCTGAATTCGATATAGTCTATGTGAACCGGAGGGTAGTAAAAGGGAGTGCGATAGCGATTTCCTAGCCAATGAGCCCTAGAGGACTACGAGCCTCGAACTTTGATTTCCCAAATGAAGATCTAATGTGCATAGCAACCACTGAAGAAGACCCTTAAGAAGGTCACCCTTGGAAGCTAAACTTTGACGGAGCATCAAATGCCGTGGGTAACGGAATCGGGGCAGTCCTGATATCCCCGAACGGAGATCATTATCCATTCACTAGTAGATTGGATTTTGATGCACAAACAATATGGCGAGTACTGAAACATGCATCATGGGAATTCGCGGCGCCATGGGCGTAAAATCAAGGTGTTAGAAGTATACGGAGATTCTGCCCTAGTGATTTATCAACTCAAAGGTGAATGGGAGACAAGAGACCCCAAATTGATCAATTACCGAAGGCTGATCCTTGAGTTAATTAAAGAGTTTGATGATATTGTCTTCTACTACCTTCCACGAGAAGAAAATCAGATAGCCGACGCCCTAGCAACTTTGGCTTCTATGATCAAGGTGAACCAACCAGAAGATGTGAAACCGATCCAAATGAGCATTTACGAGGCCCCGGCTCATTGTTACAACCTTGAAGAAGAAGAGGAAAATGATGATCACCCTTGGTACCACGATATCCTACGATATGTGAAGAATTGTGAGTACCCCGACCAAGCTACTAAGAACGACAAGAGAACGTTAAGAAGACTGGCCAGTGACTATGTCTTAGATGGGGAGATCCTATACAAAAGAAGGAAGGATCAAGTACTGTTGAGATGTGTAGATGCTATAGAGGCTAAGAAAATCTTAGAGGAAGTCCATGAGGGCGTCTGTGGGATACATGCTAATGGGTTTACAATGGCCAGGCAAATTATGAGGTTCGGGTATTATTGGTCCACTATGGAAGGAGACTGTATTAACTACGCCAAAAGATATCATAAGTGCCAAATCTATGGAGACAAGATTAATGTACCTCCCTCACCTCTGCATGTCATGACCTCGCCATGGCCTTTCTTGATGTGGGGCATGGATGTGATTGGGCCAATTTCGCCAAAAGCTTCAAATGGGCATCGTTTCATCTTTGTGGTTATCGATTATTTCACCAAATGGGTGGAGGCCGTTTCATATGCAAATGTCACTAAATCAGCAGTTAGCAAGTTCCTGAAAAAGGAAATCATCTGTCGATATGGAATGCCAGAAAGGATCATATCTGACAACGCATTGAATTTGAACAATAACACGATAGCGGATGTCTGCAGTCAGTTCAAGATTAGACACCACAACTCGTCACCGTATCGCCCGAAGATGAACGGTGCAGTCGAAGCAGCCAATAAGAACATCAAGAAGATTGTAGGAAAGATGGCAGAAACTTATAAAGATTGGCATGAGAAGCTACCATTCGCCCTCTATGCTTATCTAACGTCCATCAGAACTTCTACTGGGGCAACGCCTTTCTCATTAGTCTATGGAATGGAGGCAGTTTTACCTATCGAGGTTGAGATTCCTTCCTCGAGTTTTGTCGAAGTAAAGTTGGATGAAGCGAGAATGGATCCATCCGATCGATCAATTGAATTTGATTGAAGAAAAGAGGCTACGGGCCATTCGCCATGGTCAGATGTACCAAAAGCGAATGATGCGAGCTTACAACAAAAAGGTTCGTCTCAGAGAGTTCCGCGAGGGAGACCTGGTACTGAAAAAGATCCTGCCCATACAAAAAGACTTCAGAGGAAAATGGATGCCGAATTGGGAAGGGCCTTATGTGGTGAAGAAAGCCTTTTCTGGCGGAGCATTGATATTGGCTGAAATAGATGGCAAAACCTTATCCAATCCCGTGAATTCGGATTTGGTTAAGAAATACTTCGCCTAAAAAAAAAAAAAGGAGAGGCCAGGGTGAAAACTCGCAAAGAGCATCTTGAGACCAAAGGGATTTTGAATTGAAAACCCGTAAAGGGCGATTCAAATTTTGATCAAAGGTAGGGCATGCGATGGTCTTATGGTACCTAAATTAACAAGGAGGAGAGATGTTACATCTTGGGGCATCTGCAAGAGTACTCTAGATCCCCTAAACACATATTGGGCAAAAAAAAAATGAGTCCTCAAGAAGTCAGTACAGAGAAACTCAAGCTGCGATATCTGGGGCACCTATTCCCTTTTATTCATTTTGTATTCCAGCAATGTTATTGACTGTGATTAATATATTCCCTTCAAATGTTGTTTCTGATAAATTTCAGATTTGTCATTGTTATAATCTTTTTCAAGCATTTTGCATTGAAATGATGATTAATGGACTAAAACCATTTTTGCAAAAAGAGTTCTGCACATTACTTTGAAAGTTTCTAAATAGTACAGGAATCTGAAACAGGACTATTATTTAGAACTAACCAAACTCAAAGATTGGAAGCATCTGAGAAGAAAGAGTTTAAATTGGGACTACCTCTTCGGATTTTCTGTTCAAAATATGAGCTGAACAAGAAGAGAGGATACCATTTCAGTGAAGGAACCTTGATTAACAAAGAGCAATGGCAACCTAAACAGGGATTCACGCTCACAACATGCTACACTCATACATTCATAGATCATTCATAAGTGCATCTAATTAGGAACATTTGATTCATTTTGATCATAACATCCTAATTCTTTGACGTAAGCATAAATAAATGGAACTGATTCTACAGGTCATGTCCCTAGAATCGGTAAATCCATAGATCTTAACCCCCTAAGCAGTAGGGTAACAAGCCAAATTTACAGACCTTAACCCCCTAAGTAGTAGGGTATTAGGCTGAAAATTACAGATCTTGTCTCCCTGAAGTTGCAGTGGAACAGATCGAATCCAGCGAATCTTGTCTTCCTGAAGTTGCAGTGAAGCAGATTGAAGATTTACAAATCTTACCCCCTAAGCAGTAGGGAAACAGATCGAAGATAATGAACTTTAACCCCCTAAGCAGTAGGGTAACAAGCCAAATTTACAGACTTTAACCCCCTAAGTAGTAGGGTAATAGGCTGAAAATTACAGATCTTGTCTCCTTGAAGTTGCAGTGGAGCAGATCAAATACATCGAATCTTGCCTCCTCGAATGTAGTGAAGCAGATTCAAACCACCAAGCTTTAACCCCCTAAGCAGTAGGGTAACAAGCTGAAATTTATAGATATTATCGCCCTAAGCAGTAGGGAAACAGGCCAAATTCCAGATCTTATCTCCCTAAGCAGTAGTGGAGCAGATCGAAGACGAAGAACCTTAAACCCCTAAGCAGTAGGGTAACAGGTTAAATTGCAGATCTTATCTCCCTAAGCAGTAGTGGAGCAGATCGAAGACGAAGAACCTTAAACCCCTAAGCAGTAGGGTAACAGGTTGAGTTTACAGATCTGAAACCCTAAGCAGTAGGGAAACAGATCGAAGATGACATGCCTTAATCCCCTAAGCAGTAGGGTAACAGGTTGAAAATTAAATATCTTCTTCCTGAAACAGAAGTGGAGTTGATCGAAGCCACAGCAGATCTCCTTGAAGTTTCAGTGGAGTAGATTGAAGTCACATGTCTTAGCTCCATAAGAGTTGCAGTGGAGCAGATCAAAACAAACCTTACCTTCTTGAAGCTGCAGTAGAGCAGTGAAGCGGAGTGAAGCAACAAGA
Organism: Gossypium arboreum; assembly: GCF_025698485.1. Classification (NCBI taxonomy): domain Eukaryota; kingdom Viridiplantae; phylum Streptophyta; class Magnoliopsida; order Malvales; family Malvaceae; genus Gossypium; species Gossypium arboreum. The sequence goes on along the minus strand of NC_069071.1, from coordinate 105,203,552 downwards.
TTGGAATGAAGCTACCTCGGGAAAAGGAGCACTAGACAAGTCTAGACACGGTGAGACTGGGTAAAATTGGTCTTTCTTAAGTCTTTACTCTGTTCTCGTTACACGACAACAAGCAAAGAGGGGCAGCTGTACAAGTCCAATTTTGGGCCCAAACCAACTTAAACCTACCCAAAATCCTCTAGCCCGTTTGACCCAGACCCAAAACCACTAAATCCTTAGCCCAAAACCTATCTTCTAACCCACTAAGCCCAATAGTAACCTAAACAAACACCAAAACCAAATAAACAGGAACCCTAGCCGTCAGCACATGCTCCCTACCCCTCTACCACCGGCGTCTGCAAGCACCACCACTGTACCACCGCCCCACTTGCGCCTGCAACATTTAAAAAGCAGAATAGACAAATATTAAAAAAGGAAATGTAGTGGCTATTTAAAGCCAAATCAGAGAACCATGTAGAGGGGATTTTTTCGTTTTTTCGGAAGGAAAAGAGATTCACATCAAAAGGTTTAGTAAATAAAAACACGAACTTGCAGCAAAGAATTTCGAAGACCGATCTAAAGGTCTATCTACTGTTTTTCTATTTATTTATCATTTTACCCTTTCTTTTACTCTTTCTTTGAGCGTTATTAGCACATATTATTTATGTTTATCAAAACAACATGCAGAGAAAATAAAAAGCTTAGTTTTCTTTTTTTTTTCTTAACAGACGGTAGAAATGATTTAAAAGGCTGATTTTTTAACTTATATAGGTGTTATAAAACGACGTCGTTTTAGACGGCACCCATAAGCCCCAAAACGACGCCGTTTAGCCACCCTGACCCAAGAACCGGCTCCTACCCGCCTCAGGATCCGCGCGTTTTCATCTGATGGTCTAATTACGGGCGCGGTCCTTCCGCTTTTCCCACGTTTTGCAATTAGCTTTTTTATTTCTTTCAAATTGGCCTCAAAGTTCATCACGTTTCGTGATTTAATCCCCCCTCCTGCGACGTCGTTTTAAGGACTTGGGAATATTTCCCTTTTGGCCCTCTGTAGTCGCACGCGTATTCAAATAAGTCCCCCTTTGTATATTTCCTTTCGAATTGGGCCCAAAACTCTCTTTTAGTTTGGATTTGATCCTTTTTAGATTTAATCTAATTTTTATATTATTTTACCCTATTTTCTATTCGTAGCATTATTTATTATTATATTAACTGCTTTTATTATTATTATCATATTCATTAATATATTATTATTATTATTACTATACCATTATTATTATTATATATATACATACCTTTTATTATTATTCATGTACATATATTTTAAATATTATTACCATTATTATTATTATCACTTACATGGTTATTATTATTCTATTAATATATACTTTATTGCATGTGTACGTATATACATTTTCGCATGTGTATAGTATTATTTTAATTACTTATTTACTATCATATTATATTTACTTTTTGCATTTTAACATTATTATTATTACATTTTCTTCCTTTTGTAATCACTTATATGCTACTATTTTTATACTAACTAATTTAGTATATACACATATATATATATTTTCACGCACCTATTTTGCTTATATATATCATTACTCCTATTATTATTATCATTTCATCACCTATTTATTTGCATCTTTATAAACTTTGAATCATCCATTATTTGTATTATCATTATTCACTAACGTGTAAATATATATATATATACTATATAATTTTGTTACGTATACATTTTTATATACTACATACGTATCCTTTAATATTATACTATTATTATTATGTATGTATATATTTCTTTTATATATTTCTTATTACTTCTATTATTATGTATGTACCTAAATACATATATGTATATACCTTTTATCATTATTATCATTACCATTGTCATTTTATTTTACCATTTTTACATTCGTTTATTTATTTATTCGCTTGCGTGTTCGATTATTTCATTTTCCTCACGTATGTGTTTACATTTACATATTTCTAAGCTTCACTATTGTCTCATCTTTTATAATTGTTTTTTGACGCTATTACATCTATCATTATGTCATTATACACATTAATACCATAGCATTTATGCTTTATTGTAAATCACGTTTTTACTCAATATATTAAAATAATACTTTCATAAAGCGATTTCGGTATTAGGTAATTCGAGATAATCGTGCTCTAACTTCTGGGTTTCGATTTTCTCATTTAACCTAAATAACGGAATACTCTTTCAAATTACTATACGAGTTTTGAAAAATGCTTATTCTCGAAGATGCGAAGTGTTGTGCCCTAACTTATCGGGTATGATATTTTGTCATCTCGAATTAAGAATTTTGTTTCGAGATAAAGGCAATATTCGGTGTTTGAGAATTCGAGAAAACGTGCCCTAACTTACTGGGTTTTGACTTCTCTCGTTTATTCTAAATTATCGAATACCCTCTTAATAAAATACACAGATTTCATAAAAGGCAAGCTCGCTCTCGAAAATTCAAGGTGTCGTGTCCAAACTTACTGGGTGTGACATTTCATATTTTGAGACGAGAAAGTCTTTAGCACTTGAGCTTTTTATAAAGAAGGATCGTATTTTAAAATTCTTTCAAGTTTTTTAATTTTCGTCACTAAGACACTAATTAATCAACTAGGTACCAATTTTGGGCGTATCGAGGGTGCTAACCCTTCCTCGTGCGTAACCGACTCCCGAACCTGTTTTCTTGATTTGCGTAGACCAAAATTGTTGTTTAAATAAATCAAACTATTTATTAAAAACAACCACTTTTACGAGGTGACCCGATCACACCTCGTCAGAAAGGATCGGTGGTGACTCCCGTTCTTTTATTTTCAAAATCCAAGTCGATTCCCGTTTTTTTTTTAAAAAATGGTTACGACACTATCTATTTTAGTTTACTTGAAGTATTTTGGTCTATATGAAATGCATTAGTGAAACAATAAGTATGTTTGCAAATGTGGTTTGGTAATATGTTGATATTGATTGATTTTGAAGTGGTTTTAAGTAGTTTTAATACATTTTGAATTGATCTTGAGTATTGAGAAGAATATATTTATTGCAGGGGGTTTAGTGAACTTTTAAACTGATTTTTGCCAAATTTTACCCAAGGTATCGATTCCAAGGGTATAGGTATCGTTACCTAAGCTTTGAAATACAAAATTTCCAAAAAAAAAAATGTGATTTTGGTATCCTTTTTAACATCGGTATCGATATTGAAGGCTAGGTATCGATACCTAGGTCTAAGGTATCAATACCTTTATCAAAATTTGAATTTCTAGAGTTCCAGAATGTCATTCTGGTATTGATTTTGTGCAGTGGTATAGATACCTTTTTAAAAGGTATCGATACCTTTTGTTTTGGTATCGATATTTTCCCCTTATTTTGAGTAAAAACAATGTTAAAACTATTTCTAAACATATTCTAACATCCAATAATGACACTCACACATTTATATTAAACATTTTAGATTAATTAAATTAAAATACTATGTATAAATGTTTAAATTAAATAGTATTTAGCCAAAACCTTTTTCGCACCAAATGTAATAGTCTTATATCAGGTCCATACAATCGGACCGGTTGTAGGGGTGTTACAAGAGAAGACAAAAACGTGACTTGCAGGGAAGCTTTCTGTCTTTTTTGACACATTAGCTCCTTTAGTCAAATGGTTAAATATTAGTGGTTTTGTCTAAGTCCCGGGTTTTATTTCATGTTGTTTTAAGATTTGTTTTTATTTTTAATTATTATTTTTAACATATTAGCAACATGAAATAAAAATACAAATGTGAGTAAGAGAAGAATCAAACCCAGGACTCAAAGATAAACCACTAACATTTAACCATTTGACCAAAGAAGCTATTGTGTCAAAAAAGTCAAAAAGCACGCATTGTAGGACACGTTTCCATTGACATGTAGAAAACACTTCTTGTAGGATGTGTTTTCTGTTTCTCTCTCAAAAATCGACCTATTTCCATAAATATCGAAAAAAAGGTACATTTCCCAAAATATTTTTTAAAATAAACATTTTCTTCAAATTTGCTCTTAATATTTTCTGTTTCATTCATTATATGGTATTAACGTAATATCATAATATTGTTCTCCATTATATATATGCGATACAAAATTTCGTCTCAAAACAATAATAACGAAATCAAAAGTTTGAAAATTTTAATTAATTAAAATAATACATAACACAACTTAATAGTAAATTTTAATTAATTAAAATAATACATAACACAACTTAATAGTTTAATAGAAAATTATTAGTACTTTATTAAAATTAAATATAAAATTTGAATTGAACAAAATATTTTAATACTTTTTGGTAAAAATATTTTAATATTTTTAATTCATTGGGTTTTCATTTAATTGAATAAAATTATTATTTTATTATTTTTAAACATATAATTTTAGAGTAAACTACATAAATGCTCACCTAACTATTAGAAAGTTTCTTGTTAAGTTTTTCAACTTTAAAAATTTCAAAATCTTTTTAGTACAAAATCATTAAAAAAACTAATAATTAATTTCTTTCACATATTTTCCAAATTGTTTTTATATTTTATATAAAAAATAATTTAAACCCAAAAGGATCCGTTTTAGGTGAAGCTACAGCTTCATCTTCTTTAATGAGTTGACTTACAAGTCAGAATCCTCCATGAATGAGTTATCAAAGTTTTTAAAACAGATGGATACCATCCTGCAATGAGAAATTACAAAGACGTAGCCACATGCACCTGAATGAAACAGAACTAATGATAATAAGCTAATTTTATGTGTTTAATGTACCTCATTTTTGTCAATTTTTTAATAGAATACTACTAAGCTTCTGATTTTTTGCTTAAATTTTATCAGGGGCGCAATTAGAGTGTCGAAGTTCAAAAACAAGCAAAATCAAACTAAATTGGAATAAAAAGTAAGTTGAGGTTGAATTAAAAATTGTAGAATTATTTTTGGGCTGATAAAAATATCAGATTTTTGAGTTTGAAAAATTTTATATTTAGAAAATTTGATATTTTGGTTAGTTGTTAAGCATGATTCTAGGAGTAAATCATGTGAATTTGGTTCTTTAAGAGGTGCATATATAAAGGCTTGTAATTGTGGCATTAGAACACACTTGAATTGAAAAAGGAAATTAGCATATTCTTGCGTCAAGCATTCTGCCATTTTTTCCTCTTTTTATACTTTGGTGCAATTGCCCTTTTAGTCCACTCCCTTCTTCACCTATTATCTTTCATTGAAATCCACTCTCATAATCCAATCAAGTATGATAAATTTCATACTCGACTAATCTTATAATTAATTTTATACTCGACTAATCTTTGTTTAGCTTTAGGCTGGTTATTATTCCAATCAAGTATTATGAGAAATGAATTTGCACTAAAACTTTGCAGCACGATATTCATTATCTCTTCAGAATATAGGATAGTTACAATCGTCCCTTAAAGTTAATTCAATTTCAACTCAAAAAGTGCACATTGGATTAGAATAGTTTAGTGTACAATTTGGAAAACGATACTGTTGTTTGCTGCGTTCGGGTTTTCGTAAACAAATTGGCTTGTCCAAGTGGGAAAAGACCAATTGAATTTCGTCAAGGGAGATAGTGATCAGATTTAAACGACCCACGTGGTTGAGGTCATTAAATCAAGTTGGGCTCTTCTAGATTGTAAGGCTGCCGAGATCTTAAATTGCAGACACGTGATGCGTGGTTAGATAGTCGATAAGGATTGATTTGCAGGGTGTACTGAAATCAACTACACAAAAAAGAGTGGCAGTTAAGGCGTCATTGATCGTTATCATTATAACCAGCTTATCATTTGGAAGGAAAAATTTTCTTTCAATGATTGACTTGAGCCTAGAAACTCGGAGTCTAAGGCTAAGAATTCACACATTAGATTATATAATTTAATTTTACTCAGCACGTTACAACATGGGCACGATAGCTGCCATGACTTTGGAAGCTGGTCACGCAAAAAAAGATATTAGGAATCTCAATCAATGTGGGATCAACCCTACTTCTCTACACTACTATTTAGTTTAGTTGGAGCGTAAAAAAATTATATTTGGTTAGCAAAGTAATTTTATATGTTTAATGTACCTAATTTTTGTCAATTTTTTACTAAGCTTGTGATTTTTTGCTTAAATTTTATCAGGGATGCAATTGGAATGCCGAAGTTGAAAAACAAGCAAAAATTGGGATTAATTGGAACAAAAAGCAAGTTGGGACTAAATTGAAAATTGTAGAATTATTTTTGGGCTGAAAAAAATCAAACTTTTGACTTTGGAAAATCTATATTTAGAAAAAAATCTGATTTAGTGGTTGGTTGTTAAGCATGATCCTAGACATAAATCATGTGAAATTGGTTCTTTGAAAGGTGTAAATAAAGGCTTGTACTTGTGGCATGAAAAAACACTTGAACTTAAAAGGCAATATTCTTGTGTTAGTAGTATTTGAGCATTCTACCATTTCTTTTCTCTTTTTATATTTTGGTGCAATTACCCTTTTAATCTCTTCCCTTCTTCACCTATTGTCTTTTATTAAAATCCACTCTTATAAAACAATCAAGTTTGATTAATTTCATGCTTAACTTATCTCCGTTTAGCTTTAGCCCGGCTATCATTCCCATTAAGAATTATGAGAAATGAACATGCGCTAAAACCTTACAACACTGTATTCATTATCTCTCCTGAAATGAGATAGTTAAAATTGTATCTTAAAGTTAATTCGATTTCAACTCAAAAAGCGTGCGTTGTGTTGGATTTTTTTGACGTGTGGTTTGGAAAATAAGACGATCGTCGTTGCATTCTGGTTCTCGGGAACAAATTGGCGTGTCCAGATGGGAAAATGTTAGTTGGATTTTGTCAAGGGAGATAGTGATCAGATTTAAACGACACACGCAATTGAGGTTGTTAATTCGAGTTGAGCTCTTCTAAATCGTAAGGCTGTCTAGATCTTAAATTGCGGACACATGTTGCATGATTAGATAGTCAGTAAGGGTTGATTTGTAGGGTATACCGGAATCAACTACACAAGGAAGAGTTGGCAGTTAAGACGTTATTGATCACTATAACTAGCTTATCGTTTGGAAAGAAGAATTCACTTTCAAGGATTGACTTGAGTATGGAATATTCCGAGTCTAAGGCTAAGAATTCGTACATTTCATTATCTAATTTAATTTTGGTTATTTAATTTTGCATTTATAATTCAATTATTATTTTCTTCTATTTATATTTTTAACCTTGATCAACTAAAACCCCCTTCATTTTATTTTCAGCTCAGCACGTTACAAGTCGTGGGTACAATAGCTGCTATGATTTTGGAAGCTAGTCAAGCAAGAAACAATATTAGGAATCCTAGTCCTTGTGGGATTGACCCTACTTATCTATACTACTGTTTAGTTTAGTTAAAGGGTAGGAAATTAATATTTGGTTGCCTCGACAACCATCAAATCTTGGCACCGTTGCCTGGGAACTAAAAAATAATTATAATTCTTTTTCTTTTACTTATGACAAAGTTAGAACTAGGGATCTTTGAATTTGAACCAGAAATTGAGAAGTTAGGTCGGTCACTGCGAAGAGAAGCTATTTAACATGAAAAACAACCGCAAGTGAAAGAATCTGAATACGAAACATTGTCTTACATGGAAGAAATTAACGATACACTTAGTGAACCGAGAGAAATGACGAATCAAACCATTCGAAAGTTCATTGTAACACTGAATGAGCAACAACCACTATGCATAACTTATCCAATGAGAAGAACATCGTTTGAGTTAAAATCAGGTTTAATTCATCTATTGCCCACTTTCTGCGATTCGCAAAATGAGAATCCCCACACTTATCTCAAAGAGTTCCACATGGTTTGCTTAAGCATGAAACGTTAGGATGTAACTGAAGATCAAATTAAACTTCGATCTTTTCATTTCTCGTTGGCTGAATCTTCTAGAAAGTGATTGTTTTATTTACCTCCAGATTCAATTAATACATAGTCTGACATCTATCGCTTGTTTATTGACAGGTTCTTTCCAGCAGCTCGGGCAACTGAATTAAGGAGAGATATTTTCGAAATATGACAAAAGGAGAATAAATCACTCTATAACTACTGGGAATAGTATAAGAAGTTATGTGCAAGCTGCCCACAATACGGCCTAACTAAATAATCACTTCTTCAATATTTCTAAGAGAGGTTACTCTCTATGGAAATGAAGAGCAAGAGAATTAATTTCAACCATGGCTATGAATTCCCAACAATTTCAACCAAGTACAGAACCTACGAGATGGGTTTATGGGCTGAGTACTCCATCATTAGAAGATGAAATTGACAAGTTCAATAATGTAGTTCAAAATTTACTTGTAGGAAAAATGAACCTAGCTCGATTGTGTGGGATTGGTGTCATGTCTGATCATTCAACAGACTCATGTCCGATTTTACATGAGGATATAACACAAGTAGATGTCGTTGGGAACTTCCCAGGGCCACCCTAAAGGCGCTATGATCCACATTCAAATACATATTGTGCGGGGTAGAGAGATCACCCAAATATAAGCTCTAGATCAAATTCTCAGTACAACCAGCCGTATCAGTCAAGACTACTTCCAACTCACAATTTCAACCCCCAACGTCATCTCTTGATGCCATAATGGAGAGATTAACTGATAGTACCGAAAAGTTCCAACAGAAGACTGAAACGCACCTACAAGAACTAGATAAACAAATGAGTAAGCTTGTGCTTACGGTTAGTTATTTGGAACCCTAAGGAAAGTTGTCATCTCAAATAGGCCAAATGTATGACAAAATACATGTGCTATGACCTTAAGAAGTGTAACAAATTTAAAGGCAGCATCTGGCACGAATCGTGATCACGACACTAGATAGGAAAATTAAAAACTTAATCTAGAAGCTTTTTTGGAGATAGGACCACATAAACCATTCATGGTACCACATCCATTTTTGGAAAGGATCACCAAATGTAAAAATGAGCGAGAAGAGAAAAAAATCTTGGAGACGTTTTGAAAAGTTGAAATTAACATACCCCTGCTCGATGCGATAAAACAAGTTTCACGCTATGTGAAATTCTTAAAGGAATTATGCACTAGCAAAAAGAAGGTCCTCAGTAACGAAAGGGTAAGTGTAGGAGAAAACGTTTCTATAGTTTTACAAAAGAAAATTTCGTCTAAGTGTAAGGACCAATGTATGTTTGCTATATCTTTCAAAATAGGTAATGTTAGCATTAAAAAGGCCATGTGTGATTTAGGTGTATTTATTAATGTTATGCCTCTTATCTATTTATAAATTACTAAACACGGGTCCATTGAAAGAACCAAGGGTGATCATTCAAATAGCGGATAGGTCAATTGTGTATCTAGAAGGGCTATTGGAAGATGTCCTCAGTAAAGTAAATGAACTAATCTTTCCTGCAGATTTATACATCATTGGCATTGAGGATGACAACTCAATAATTTTTTTTGATATTCTACTCGGGAGATCATTTTTAAGCACTGTGCGAACGAAAATTGATATTCAGAGTGGAACACTCACTATGGAATTCGATGGTGAAGTGATTATGTTCAATGTTTATGAGGCCATGGGTCACCCTAGTGCAATGATGAATGTCTCTAGTATCGTTATAATTTTTACCTAGACTTCTGGGGAATTGTGGTGCCTCCATGCAAATGAGAACTTCACGTATTGTTTCTTTGATCGTCAATAATTCTAGCATCGAGATCTAAACTCTTACAAAACACAGTTTATAATTCATTCTCTTCGTGATATTCAAAATGTAATTATGTCAATGGTTCAATTATATTGACACTAGAGACATTCGTCATTGCACTGGGGCGACCTGTGGCCTCATAAACATTAAACTTGATATTTTCATTGCCGAATTTCATAGTGAGTGTTCTACTCCAAACATTAATTTTTGTTCGCACAGTGCTTCAAAATGATCTCCTTAGTAGAATATCAGAAGAATTTATTGAGTTTTCATCAGTCAATGATGTATAAATCTATAGGAAAGATTAGTTTATTTACTTTGATGATGACATCTTCCAACACCCCTTTTGGATACACAACTGACCTATCCGCTAATTGAATGATCACTCTTGTTTCTTTTAATGGACCTATGTTTAGTAATTTATAAATAGATAAAGGCATAACGTTAATAGATGCATTTAGATCACACATGGCTTTTCTAATTCCAATATTACTTATTTTTCAAGATATAACAAACATACCTTGATCCTTACACTTAGGCGGAATTTTCTTTTGTAAAACCGCAGAGACATCTTTTCCTACACTTACCCTTTTGTTACCCAAGAGCTTCTTCTTGCCAATGCATAATTCTTTTAAAAATTTTGCATAGTGTGGAATTTTTTTTATTGCATATAGCAGGGATATGTTAATTTTTACTTTGTAGATTGTATCTAGGATTTCTCTCTTTTAACTCATTTTTACATTTGGCGAGCCTTATAGGGAATAGGGGTGGTACCATAAATAGTTTTTATGGTGCCAAATTTGAAGTAGCTATTGAATTAAGTTTCTATTCTTCCCATTCGATGCTTTGATCATGATTCGTGCTAAGTGCTAGTTCCAAATCCGGTCCACTTCTTAATGTTATAACATTTGCATTTTATCGTGGATTTGACTATGTTTGAGATAACAACTTTCATTGGGACTTACTCATTTTCTTATCTAGTTCTTGTAAGTTCGTTTCAGTCTTTTATTGAAAATTTTCGGTACTACCAACTAATCTCTCCACTATGGTCTCAAAAGATAACTCTGTGGATTGAAATTGCTGAGTCGGAGGTGGCTTTGGCTGATACAGTTGGTTGTACCGAATATTCAATCCATAGCTCATATTTAGGTGATTTCTCCACCTCATGTTGTAAGTATTTGAATATGGATCATAATACCTTTAGGGTGGCCCCGGAAAGTTCCCAATGGCATCTACTTGTACTATTATATCCTACACAACCGAACTAGGTTCATTTTTCCTTCAAGTAAATTTTGAGCTACATTAGTGAGCTTGTCAATTTTGTCTTCTAATTATAGAGTACTCAGCCCACGAACTCGTCTCGTAAGTTCAATAGTTGGTCAGAATTGTTGGGAATTCATAGTCATGGTTGAAATTAATTCCCTTATTCTTTGAAGAGTCATGCCAACAGGTGCCCCTCTATTGGTGACATCAATCACCTTCATTTCTATAGGGAGTAACCCATCATAGAAATATTGAAGAAATGATTGTTCGGTTAGGTTGTGATGTGGGCAGATTGCGCACAACTTCTTGTACCGTTTCCAGTAGTCATATAGTGATTCAGTCTCATTTTGCTGTATTCCAAATTAATTCGGTTACCTGAGCTGTTGGAAAGAACCCGTTAAAAAGCAAACTAGACATGTCAGACTATGTATTAACTGAATCTGAAGGTAAATAAAACAGCTACTCTCTAGTAAAGTCTATTAACGAGAAAGGAAAAGCTAGAAGTTTAATTTGATCTTCGGTTACTCATTGAGGTTTCATGCTTAAGCAAACCATGTGGAACTCCTTGAGATGAGTGTGAGGATTCTCCTTTCGCAAATCGCGAAAAGTGGATAATGATGAATTAAGTTCGATTTTAACTTAAACAGTATTCTTCCCGTTGGATAAGTTATGCATAGCAGTTGTTGCTCATCTAGTGTCGCAACGAGCTGTCGAATGGTTTGATTCGCGATTTTATCTGGTTCACTAAGTGTATTGTTAATTTCTTTCGTGTAAGACAATGTTTCGTTTTCAGATTCTTTCACTTGCGGTTGTTTTTCGCGTCGAATAGCTTCTCTTCGTAGTGATTTAGCTAACTTATAAATTTTCGTTTCAAACTCTAAGGTCATCAGTTCTGACCTAGTTATAAGTAAAAAAAAAAATTAGAATTATTGTCCAGTTCCACAACAACGACTCCAAAATTTAATGACTAAATGCATGATATATGGACCGAGAATGAGTGGTCGGTGAGCACATAAAATAATATGGATACCTCACGCAAACCAATATCATAAATTGACTCAATATATGAAGTTCATACACCATAAGAAAAATAATTTCGTCTTTTTTAGGGTAGATAAAGATTCGTTTTGACCCGAATAACTAAAATCAAGAAATCTATGAATGTATCTTAGGGCTAGTTCATGCACTGGTAAGATTTTAGAAGTCTTAGAATTGTAAAAGCCGCGTATAGAGTGAATCAGAGCCGAGTAAAGGACATCGACGTCAAAATCGCTAAGTATATCAAGTAAAGTTGTATGTTATGAGTTGATTTGATCATCATTAGAGTCAGTGAAACCCATGGCTATGTTAAAATCCAAAATTGACATTCTAAAAGTATTACTAAGCAATCGGAAGCAAATGATGTCTTGAGTTTCAACAGTCCTAATGACATTTATATCGAAACTAAATATTACATAAAATTCATATATGAGTTCAAATAATACAACACATTTAATATTCACATATGATTTCCAACCAATAGTATCGAAATCATTTAACACAGCATCATGGAAATTAAGTGTATCGAGGGTAAAAAAAGAGATGCTCTTACAGACTGGGATTGAATGATATCGAATTTCATTGTATCTTGTTCAGTGCTTTAGGGTTGTAAAATTTAAAAATCCCCGAAGTCTTTCCTTCGGCGATATCATGTAAGTCCACCCTTCTCTCCCTTCTCTCCCTTCTTTACCTATTATTTTTAATTAAAATTCACTTTCATAATCCTATCAAGTATGATTAAATTCATGTTCATCTAATCTCTATTTAGCTTTAGGTCGGTCATTATTCCGATTGAGAATGGTAACAAATAAACCCATACTAAAACTTTACAGCACGATATTCATTATCTCTCCAGAATATAGAATAATTACAATTGTCCCTTAAAGTTAATTCAATTTCAACTTAAAAAATGCACATTGGGTTGGATTAGTTTGCCATACAATTGGGAAAACAAGATAGCCATCTGCCGCGTTCGGGTTCTTGCGAACAAATTAGCGTGTCCAAATGGAAAAAGGCCAGTTGGATTCCATCAAAGAAGATAGTGATCGAATTTAAACGACCCACACAGTTGAGACTGTTAATTCGAGTTGGGTTCTTTTAGGTTGCAAGGCTACTGAGATATTAAATTGTGAAAGTGTGTTGCATGGTTAGATAGTAGATAAGGGTTGATTTGTAAGGCGTACCAGACTCAACTACACAAGGAAGAGTTGGTGGTTAAAGCATCTTTGATCGCTATAACCAGTATATCGTTTGAAAAGAAAATTTAACTTTTAAGGATTGGCTTGAGCCTAGAATATTTCGAGCCTAAGGTTAATAATTCATACGTTTGATTATCTAATTTAATTTCGCTCAACACGTTACGACAGCTGCCACGACTTTAGAAGTTAGTCATGTAAAAAAATGATATTAAGAATCTAAGTCCTTGTGAGATCAACCCTGCATATCTATATTAGTGTTTAGTTTAGTTAGAGGACAAGAAATTTATATTTAGTGGTCTCGACAACCATCAATTCATGAGAAGAAAAAGGCACCATTCCTTCCTTCTACACGATGAGGTTTTCCATCAAACAATATTAATAAAAAAAGCCTTAAAATAATCAAATTTAAGTAAACAAACAAACAAACAAAAAAACTCATGAACCGAGACTCAAACCTAGTTAATTCATACATTCACTATCTAGCAGGTCACGAATTTAAATCACAATATCTACAAAACCCTTTATCCTATCTATTTTTTTTTTTACCAAAAACAAGAACTAACAAGTACCTATCTAACTTTTTATAGTGTTATATGCTTAATCCCATTAAAGGTAAAAGAAGAGGAAGATAAAGGTACCTCAATAAGTAGATCGAAATTGGATTTCACTAAGTTGATCTTACGCTCGCAATAATCTCTGCCTTCATCCATTGTTTTCTGTAGAAAAGAAAATTTGAAATACAAAACAATTAAGGGCAAATTAGATCATACTCCAGAAGCAACTATAAGCGTTGTAGAAAGCAATAAATAGGGAAAACTTATATAGAGACCTCAATGAAGTATCCGATGGCGATATCAGCAAGAACTTCATCGACATCATCGAGTGTGCCAAGAACATAAAGAGAAACAATGAGAGGAGCCGACATTTTCTTCCCTAAAACCCAAAAATAATAATTATAGCAATTAAGATATTTTAATACTAAAAATAAGGAAACGAATGAGGTGATTGATGGGATTCAAATTTCTCATTGCAGTATGATTTTTTTTTTTTTGGTAAACTAAAACAAAGGATTACATAGAGTGGATCATAAGGAAGTTGTCAACAGAATTATCTCTTGCAAGATCTCTTTAATCCTCAAAGGGGGTTCTTCGAATATATGCAAAGATTCGACACTCGACAGAGCCATTTTTGCCAAAGCATTAGCTACTCGATTGGTCTCTCTAGGAACATAAGTTAATGACTAACTCTCTTCAAAGGCCAGAATTTGTTGAATCCTCCTTATTAGTGAGTTTTTTGAACCACCAAACTACTTTCACTGATAGAAATCACATTCTCAAGATTGTTCGATCGAATAATAACCTCATTGTATCCTTGTTTCTAAAGGATAAGTAGTCCATCCAGTAAGCCCCATAATTCAGCAGTCGCTACTGAGCATTCCCTCAAAAAGTGATTACAGCCTAGAATCCACTCCCCTTTGCTATTATGTATCACACCACCTGCAACAGAGAAACCAGGCACAGAGTGAACAGCACCATCAGTATTAAGAAATACACACGTACCTGAGTTTTGACGAACTGAGAACTACTTTGCCTGAAAATCTAGCACTTCATTATGTGTGGAGAGAAAGTGTTTCGCCCAACTATAAAAGACACTGATAATATCCTTCGAGCTCATATCATTTCCTTGAAAAATAATCAAATTTCGATTCTTCCAAATGCGCCAAAAGATTGATCCCAAAGAGTCAAACCGAAGATGAATCACTTAGCTTGTTTGTAGAAAGAAACCATTGCAGGATGATTTTAAAATTAGTTTTTTTTTAGTAAAATATATAAAATTTAATAAAATAAGTATAATGAAAAATTAATATCAAATTTCTGTTAAATTAAATAAATCATTTTTAAAGCTAAACCACTTAATTTTGTTTAACTACTAATGAAGAACGTTTTAAAATATCAATCACAAAATTTTACTTAAATTAATTGTTAAAATGTGATATTTTTTAAAACAGATAAAATTAAATTCATCTATACTTAAATTTTAAATTATCCATTAAGCCATCCATAGAGCAACCTAAGAATTTTATATATATGGTTCAAGTGAGAGTCTAATAAAAGTGTTTATATAAGTAAATTTAATCCGGTATATTAATAATATATATATATATATTTTAATTTTATAAGTAGAGATAAAAATTATCATATTTAATGCAAAAGCATTAGGAATATACAAATTATAAAAATAATAAATCATCTTTAATTTATTTTCCCGTTTCTTTTATGATTTTCTTTAATTTTTATGATGCTTGATAAAGAGATTGAAGAAAAGCAATAGTCGATTCGTTTCTCTATAATTTTTTTTTGTTCTTGAACGCTATTGTACTTTTCATTCAGGTTCTGTTTCAAAATACTTTAAATTTATTTTGTACTCCTCTCTTTTCCTCAATAAATTTACTCGGCTATTATTATTCAAATAAAAAATTAACCTTTTGTGGCATTTCTAAAAGTAGTTAAAGATTTAGTAGCATTGACGCAAACTTCAACTAAAATCACGGGCTATTAAAACTAGAACATTTAGTTGTTGTGGTAACTAGTTAAGGTCAAATTTGAATTGAGTTTCAATTTTTTTTATAATTTTATAATTTATTATTTTTAGAGTAAATTAAATCATTAGTTATTAAATTATGAATAATATTTTGTTTTGGTCACTTAATATAAAAAAATACAATTTGATCACTCAAAAGATTTCGTTTAAGTCATTGGCCTATTAAAATTAATGTCATATGGCTTTCTTTGTTTGCACTATCTGCACTAATCGAAAACTTTCTTTCTCCTTCTTTTACACAGTTCAGTTTATTTCCATAAACAACTTTGGTTGTCAAAAATCTGCGAACTAAAATTTAAACAATTTTTTTCCAATCTCCGACATTGATTGTTAGATCGACTTGGATTTAATGTACGTTTTTCTACTTGTCGATGAGTACTGATCCACCATACTGATTGTCCAATCGTTGCTTGGAGCTCATTGGCGAATCTTTGAAAATAAAAACTTAACAATCTAGTGACTTAAATAAAACTTTGGAATAGTTTAGTGACTTAAATGAAAACTTTCAAATAGTTCAGTAACAAAATTGTAACTTTTTTAGTTAAATAACTAAAACGAAAATTTACCAATAATTTAATGATTAATGATGTACTTTACTCTTATATTTATTCTTGAAATATTTGAAGTTGTTGCAATGTGGTGATGGAAGTGTCCACTTCCATCACCACTACCACAAACAACACATTACCATATTTGAAAGATTGAGAATTTATTGAAACAAATCTTAGATTGGTAATTTATTGAAGCAAATCTTTGAGTTGTGCTCATATCATGGAATGATTCAAGCCCATCAATGAAAATCAATTCACTTAGAGAAACGTATATTAAGGATTAGATCGGATCAATTGTACCAATCTCTTAGATCAAAGATGTTGGGTCAAAAGAGAAACTTGAAGACTTATCTACCAACAACCCACATTAATTTGGTCATTAATATTATATTGTATTTAGCTTCCTTTTAGAAGGGATTATAATTGATTTTTAAGTAGGTTAGATAGATTTTCGATACTTGTATAGGTTCATGTATTGATTTATTGAGGACAAGTATCTATTTAGTAATGAATGTTATTTGTGAGAGTGCATTTTGACTATAAGGCTTTTTTGTGATTGATTTTGCAAGCTAAGTTCTCATACGGAAGTATTTAATGGTAAGAGGTCTAGTTTTTGACTTATAAAAGTGAGGATTCTTCACTTGGGTGTGTTAGATTTAGGATCATTTATTTTATTGTGTTCAAAGATAATGGATTCATCTGACTAAGCTAGGCTCCGCATATGTAGAGAAACCAAATTGTGTAAACAATATTGTTATCCTTTTTTTTTTTTTACTTTGGTTGTCACCATTTGATTAGAAGTGTTCGCTCCCGCAATCACTCCTGCTCATACTATGTTGTTACTGTTTAATAATTGGTTCAAATCAACGATTATGATTATTTATGAGACAATTTCATTTATTTAAATTAATACATAAAATTAACACTTGCATTACATGAGTAAAAAAATAAAATCTTATATAAACTCAATAATAACTAATCCTAATTAAAACTTACATTTATGAGGGTGGATAATGACATATTGATACTGTAAATGATAAATACTAAGCATGATTTAAATAGATACTATTATTTATGTTACTAAAATATTCATATTTTATATTTTAAAATATTTATTACTAGATATTTATAAATTATAATATATATCTATATTATTATTTAATTATTTTAACTGAATTGATGTCACCAATTAGTTGAATCCTAAGTCAATTGTGAAATTATCAAAATTTATTATTTTATAAAGCAAAATATATTATTTTGAGGTTATTTTTGTTTTTATACTTTTATATAAAATCTTAAAAAAAAACATACACGTGATTAGAATTGAACACAAAACATCCAAATATTCACTATATCAACATTAACATTTCAACCAAAATTACAATTGATTTTTATATATATATTTTTATAAATTTGTTACATTTGTTTTCATCCATATGTCATAATCTAGTATTTATTATTAAAATATTTAATAAAATATTAAAGATACTATTTAAAATTATTATTAATGTTAAAATTTATTATTAAATAAAATTAGAATATTAAATAATTTTATTAAGATAATAAATTATATTAATTATTTATTTTATTATTGAATATAAATATGTGTGTTTAAATAATTTATTATATTTTCAGAAGAAGCGGCTATGAGATCTTAATTCAGAATGCTAAGTCTATTGGTAGAAACAATAATTATACAACTTTCTTTAAGAGACTCTGGTGGATCAAGTTACTAGAGAAAATAAAAATTACAGCATGGAGAATCTTTAAAAATTACATCCCTAGCTACTATAATTTGTACAATAAGAGGTTGTGAAGTTCAACAATGTGCCCGAAGTGTACAAGAGATGTCGAAACCACTGAGCATATTTTTGGAGACTGTCCTTCTATAGCGGAAATATGGAGAAAGTTAGATTTCAAATGGCCTAATGATATTGCTAATGGATCTTTACAAGAATGGCTTAATTACATTGTTTCCACATTCTATATTGTACCCTATGGTATATGTGGTTAACAAGAAATATATTAATTCATGACAGGAGGATCTTATCATCTCAAGACATAATTCATAGGGTTGAGTCCTACATTAGAGATGTTGATGTGGTTCAGAGGAAATTACATGTTCGAAGGGTTAAGAATGAAAGTTGAAGGCCTCCAAAGGATCCTTTCCTCCAAATAAATTTTGATGCAGCATTTCAAGGGAATGATAGGAGATCATACTCGAGGATAATTATAAAAAATTGGGAGGGTCAAGTGGTAGGCTAAAAAACAATAGTAAATTGTCCATACCTACGAGTTTTTGTTGTTCCAATAGGGTCGGAAGCGTGTAAATTATTGTACTAAAAAATCACACAAAGTTCAATTCCCAGGGAAGAGAGGTTGAATACCAAGTCTTTCCTTAGTCAGAATATCCCTTCTATAGTAATTTAATAGCACAATTAAATACTACTATTATACCCTCAAATATTGAAAGAAAAATAGGACAAAAAAGAACACAAGAGTTTTAACGAGGTTCGGTAAATTATACCTACGTCCTCGGGCACTAACACCAGATGATAACTTTACTATCTCCAAAATATTACAAACAAATAGAATTCCTTAAGAATTCTCAAATGGGAGAAGAGAAAACTAAGAGAGAAAGATTGGTTGGGATGAATTGAAATGAGAATGAGAAGGCCTATTTATAGTTGAGGTTCAAGGACCAAACAATAAATAGCCCATTATCTCAAGGACCAAAAAAAAAATTATCCCATGCCACTTTTTCAAAGTCAACTTTAGGGTGCTAAACTTGCACCACTTGGATTGTTTGCCATTAAAATTGTCTGCCATTAATCATAATGTTAACAATCTCCACCTTGAAGATTTGATTAGGATAATCACATCTTCACACACTTCCTCCAACTCCCCAAATTCGATAAAGCTATCTTTTGTAGTGCCTCCAAATGCGCTCTCGAGCGCCATACACCTAAAGGTGCTCAAATTCTCAGGATGTTAATCAAGTTCAAACAATGATTAAACTTGATTGTTGTTACCACCTTGGTCATCATATCTGCGGGATTATCTGCGTCGGAATCTTCAAGTAGAATTTTCCTTTTTCAAAGACTTCCGCACAAAGTGATATCTTACGTCAATATGCTTGGTTCTTGAATGATAGACTTGATTCTTCGCTAAGCGAATAGCGCCTCGATTGTCACAATATAGACTAATGTGATTTTGAACAACTCCTAAGTCTTTCAACAATCCATTAAGCCAAATAGCCTCCTTAACGACTTACAGAATCGCCATATATTACGCCTCTGTAGTAGACACAACCATCAGAGATGTAAGGTAGACTTCCAACTCACTGGGGCTTTCGCAAGAGTAAGCAGATACCCGTAGTTGAGCGACGTTTATCTAAATCACCAAGAAAGTCGGAATCAACATATCCAACTACAAACCGACCAAGTGCTTCATCCTGTTCAAAATTAAACCAACATCTACGGTTTTTCAAGATACCGTAGAATCCATTTCACAACTTGCCAATGTCCTTTTCAGGATCATGCATATACCGCTCACAACTCCAACGACTTGTGAAATGTCGGGGCAGTACACACCATCGCATACATCAAACTCCCAACTGCATTAGCATATGGGACTTTTGCCATATATTCTCTTTCTTTTTTAGTCTTCGGAGATAATTGAGCACTAAGTTTCAAATGAGAAGCAAGTGGGGTACTTACATGTTTTGTGTTTCCATTTACACCAAAACATTATAATACATTTTTCAAATATTGCTTCTGATTCAAACAAAGCTTGCCTCTCTGTCTATCTCTACTTATCTCCATACCGAGAATCTTCTTGGCCTCACCTAGATCTTTCATCTCGAACTCTTGATTCAACTGAGCCTTCAGCTTATCTATCTCTTTTTGGCTCTTCGAAGCGATTAACATATCATCAACATACAAAAGTAGATAAATGAAAGATCCGTTATGCAGCTTCTGCAAATACACACAATTGTCATATTTGCTTCTTGTGTACTTCTGCCTTCTCAAAAAGCTATCAAATCGCTTGTACCACTATCTCGGGGATTGCTTCAATCCATATATCGATTTGTTCAGCTTACAAACCCAATTTCTACCACCAACATCATGTATCCTTGACTGAGTCATATAGATCTCTCTTCTAACTCACCATGCAAGAAAGCCGTCTTAACATCAAGTTGAGCTAGCTCCAAATTCAACTGTGCTACCAAGGCCAACAAAATTCTAATGCAGGAATGCTTCACAACAGGGGAAAATACATCATTGTAGTCAATTCCCTCCTTCTGAGCGTAGCCTTTAGCTACCAATCTTGCCTTGTAGCGAATATCCTTCTTGCTAGGAGATCCATCTTTCTTTGCAAATACCCACTTGCATCCGATTGCCCTTTTACCTTTTGGTAATTACGCCAACTCCCAAGTATTGTTCTTCCGGAGATACTGCATTTCTTCATCCATGGCGCTTTTCCATTTATCACTTTCTAAGCTTTGCATTGCTTCTTGATAAGTGATAGGAATATCATCATCAACAACGGGAAGGGCATAGGCCACCATATCAGAAAATCGAGCAGGTCTACGAATTTCTCTCCGTGGCCTTGCAACGCAAGAATCGTTCAGTGTACTTAACGGTTCTTGGGTCGAACCTCTTCAACCTCTAATTCCTCTATTGTGGCTGGAGAATTAGACTTATTAACTGGGCAAATCCTCATCTGCTCAAACTCCACCTGTTTTGGAGTACACTCCACCTGCTGTGGAGTATCGCTCGTCTGAATATCTTTATCTGCTACCTTTTTCAATGTGGCGGATTCATCAAAGGTAATATCTCTGCTACAGATCATTTTCTTTGTGTCTAAGCACCAAAGACGAAATCCCTTCACTCCAGAAGTGATTCCCATAAAGAGAGCTTTCTTTGCCCTCGGATCTAACTTTGATTCCTTCACATGGTAATATGCAGTGGATCCAAACACATGTAAGGAATCATAATCTGTAGCCGGTTTTCCAGACCATACCTCCATAGGAGTTTTTCTTTCTAATGCAGATGATGGCAAGCGATTAACAAGATGGCGGTATGTCACGACCTCGACCAAATTGCTTGCCCAACCCAAACATTGGACAACATACATCGAACTTTCTCCAAAGAATGTTCGATTCATACGCTCTGCCACTCCATTCATTGTGGTGTATCCCTAAGCGTGAAGTGTCGAACAATACCATACTCTTGGCACACATCGAAGAACGGATCACTTCTATATTCCCTCCATTTTCCGCCCTAAGCCGCTTGATTTTCTTGCCGATCGGTTTTCGATCATAGTTTTCCATTTAAGAAAAACTCCAAGCACTTCATCTTTAGTTTTCATGGTATACACCCAAACTCTTCTCGAAAAGTCATTAACAAAAGTAACAAAGTAGTGTTTTCCTCCCAACGAATGTGTTTTGGAAGGCCCCCACATCGAGTGAATATATTCCAAAATACCTTTTGTATTATGGATAGTAGTGCCAATTTCACTCTCTTTTGCTTTCCCGAACACAATGCTCGTAAAATTTTAATTTGCAAGCCTTTGCACCTTTCAACAATCCTTGCTTTGCGAATTTGCAAGGATTTTTCACGACATGTCCCAACTTCATATGCCACAAGCGCATTGAGTCCAATTCTTTATTCTGGGAAGTGCAATATTGCTCCAATAACTGTACTACCTTGGTAGTAATACAAGTTATTTTTCCCGATGCCCTTCAATATTACAAGTGCGCGGATGTCACTTTCAAAACCCCATCTCTCATAGTAACAACTGAACCATTGGATTCCAAGGCTCCCAATGAGATGAGATTTTTCTTCAAGCGGCAACGTCATCGAACATCGATCGAACTCTAGTTGATCCATCTTGATTCTTTAATTGGATTGAACCTATCCCAACAGCTTTCTGAGCATTGTCATTGCCCATATAAACAACTCCTCCATTTAGCTCAATTAAATCGAGAACCACTCCGGTTAGGGACATATGATAGGTACAACCCGAATCCAATATCCACTCATCCGAATGGAGCAGCGATGATGATGCAACCAGTGATAGTTCGAGTCACTAGTATCATGCTTTACAACACAAGCATCTACTGCACTTTTCCCTTATTCTTGACTTTGGACAATTTTTCTTCCGGTGGCCTTTCTCATGACAAAAGGCACATTCATCTTTCCGAGTCCGGACTTTGACTTTGATCTCCCATTCGAGTTTTCTTCCGAGTGTATGAACGACCTCGGACTACTAAAGCTTCAGTATCTCGATTGAGTTTTTACGTTTGTCCTTCTTTCTCTGTTCATAAGCAGTATAAGGCCGCATGACTTCGCTCGAGATATATCACTCCTGCCATGAAGTAGAGTAGTTTCTAGGAACTCAAACTCCTTAGGAAGTGACCCCAACAGCATCATAGCCAAATCTTTATCTTTGAATGTCTCATCCATATTTAGCAAATCAGTGACTAACTTATTAAATTTGGTGATGTGATTATTCATTGTGGTACTTGGGACGTAAGTGAAGCGAAACAGTCTTTTCTTCAAGTGGAGCTTATTTTGACTGTTTTTCTTCAAAAAAATTTCTTCAAGTGCCACCCACAACTTATTTGCAGAAGTTTCCTTTGAAAAAGCATACCTTTGCTCTCGAGAAAGGCATGATCGAATTATGCCACATGCCAATCGATTGATCGCCTTCCAATCTTTCTCCTATACACCATCTGGTTTCTCTTTATCAATGGCAATGTCTAGACCCTGCTGAAAAAGGGCATCTAGAACCTCACTTTGCCACATACCAAAATGGCACGTGCCATCAAAGATCTCCACGGCCAATCTTGCATTTGCAATTGTCGGTCTTGTCCACATGGATGATGTTGAAGCTCCTACACCGACCGTTTTCTCCATAATCTTTCAATATACCTAAGGAAATCTTTTACGATGTGGAAGATCGGTTTAAAGCGCAACCACAGAGCATACTACGATTAACCTTGACTTTTGATACCACTTGTTGTTCCAATAGGAATTGAAGCGTGTAAATTATTGTACTAAAAATCAAACAAAGTTCAATTCCGTGGAAGAGAGGTGGATCACAAGGATCTCTTAAATACCAAGTCTTTCCTTAGTCAGAATATCCCTTCTATAGTAATTTAATAGCACAATTAAATACTACTATTATACCCTCAAATATTGAAAGAAAAATAGACAAAAAAGAACACAAGAGTTTTAACGAGGTTCGGTAAATTATACCTACGTCCTCGGGCACTAACACCAGATGATAACTTTACTATCTCCAAAATTTACAAACAAATAGAATTCCTTAAGAATTCTCAAATAGGAGAAGAGAGAAAACTAAGAGAGAAAGATTGGTTGGGATGAATTGAAATGAGAAATGAGAAGGCCTATTTATAGTTGAGGTTCAAGGACCAAACAATAAATAGCCCATTATCTCAAGGACCAAAAAAAAAATTATCCCATGCCACTTTTTCAAAGTCAACTTTAGGGTGCTAAACTTGCACCACTTGGATTGTTTGCCATTAAAATTGTCTGCCATTAATCATAATGTTAACAATCTCCACCTTGAAGATTTAATTAGGATAATCACATCTTCACACACTTCCTTCAACTTCCTAAATTCGATAAAGCTATCTTTTGTAGTGCCTCCAAATGCGCTCTCGAGCGCCATACACCTGAAGGTGCTCAAATTCTCAAGATGTTAATCAAGTTCAAACAATGATTAAACTTGATTGTTGTTACCACCTTGGTCATCATATCTGCGGGATTATCTGCTGTCGGAATCTTCTGAAGTAGAATTTTTCTTTTTTCAAAGACTTCCCGCATAAAGTGATATCTTACGTCGATATGCTTGGTTCTTGAATGATAGACTTGATTTTTCGCTAAATGAATAGCGCTCTGACTGTCACAATATAGACTAATGTGACTTTGAACAACTCTCAAGTCTTTCAACAATCTATTAAGCTAAATAGTCTCCTTAACAGCTTCTGTAACTTCCATATATTCTGCCTCTGTAGTAGACACAGCTACTGTAGACTGTAAGGTAGACTTCCAACTCACTAGGGCTTTCGCAAGAGTAAACAGATACCCCGTAGTTAAACGACGTTTATCTAAATCACCAAAGAAAGTCGGAATCAACATATCCAACTACAAACCCGACCAAGTGCTTCATCCTGTTCAAAAATTAAACCAACATCTACGGTTTTTCGAAGATACCATAGAATCCATTTCACAGCTTGCCAATGTCCTTTTCCAGGATCATGCATATACCTGCTCACAACTCCAACAGCTTGTGAAATGTCAGGCCGCGTACACACCATCGCATACATCAAACTCCCAACTGCATTAGCATATGAGACTTTTGCCATATATTCTCTTTCTTCTTTAGTCTTCGGAGATAATTGAGCACTAAGTTTCAAATGAGAAGCAAGTGGGGTACTTACATGTTTTGTGTTTTCATTTACACCAAAACATTGTAATACATTTTTCAAATATTGCTTCTGATTCAAACAAAGCTTGCCTCTCTGTCTATCTCTACTTATCTCCATACCGAGAATCTTCTTGGCCTCACCTAGATCTTTCATCTCGAACTCTTGATTCAACTGAGCCTTTAGCTTATCTATCTTTTTTTGGCTCTTCGAAGCGATTAACATATCATTAACATACAGGAGTAGATAAATGAAAGATCCGTTATGCAGCTTCTACAAATACACACAATTGTCATATTTGCTTCTTGTGTACTTCTGCCTTCTCATAAAGCTATCAAATCACTTGTACCACTGCCTCGGGGATTGCTTCAATCCATATAGTGATTTGTTCAACTTATAAACGCATAATTTCTACCACCAAGATCTGTGTATCCTTGGTGAGTCATATAGATCTCTCTTCTAACTCACCATGCAAGAAAGCCGTCTAAACATCAAGTTGAGCTAGCTCCAAATTCAACTGTGCTACCAAGGCCAACAAAATTCTAATGGAGGAATGCTTCACAACAGGGGAAAATACATCATTGTAGTCAATTTCCTCCTTCTGAGCGTAGCCTTTAGCTACCAATCTTGCCTTGTAGCGAATATCCTTCTTGCTAGGAGATCCATCTTTCTTTGCGAATACCCACTTGCATCCGATTACCCTTTCACCTTTCGGTAATTGCGCCAACTCCCAAGTATTGTTCTTCCGGAGAGACTGCATTTCTTCATCCATGGCGCTTTTCCATTTATCACTTTCTAAGCTTTGCATTGCTTCTTGATAAGTGATAGGAATATCATCATCAACAACGGAAGGCGTGAGGCCACCATATCATAAATCGGCGGTCACGAATTTCTCTCCGTAGCCTGCAACCGCAATCGGTTCGGTACTTAGCGGTTCTTGGGTCGAACCTCTTCAACCTCTAATTCTTCCATTGTGGCTAGAGAATTAGACTTATTAACTGGGCAAATCCCCATCTGCTCAAACTCCACCTATTTTGGAGTACACTCCACCTGCTGTGGAGTATCGCTCGTCTAAATATCTTTATCTGCTACCTTTTTCAATGTGGCAGATTCATCAAAGGTAACATCTCTGCTACTGATCATTTTCTTTGTGTCTAAGCACCAAAGACGAAATCCCTTCACTCGTAAGTGATTCCCATAAAGAGAGCTTTCTTTGCCCTCGGATCTAACTTCGATTCCTTCACATGGTAATATGCAGTGGATCCAAACACATGTAAGAAATCATAATCTGTAGTCGGTTTTCCAGACCATACCTCCATAGGAGTTTTTCTTTCTAATGCAGATGATGGCAAACGATTAACAAGATGGCGGTATGTCACACCTCACCAAAATTGCTTGCCCAACCCAAAGATTGGACAACATACATCGAACTTTCTCTAGCAATGTTCAATTCATACGTTCTATCACTCCATTCTGTTATGGTGTATCCCTAACTGTAAAGTGTCGAACAATACCATACTCTTGGCACACATCGAAGAACGGATCACTTCTATATTCCTCCATTGTCCGCCCTAAGCCGCTTGATTTTCTTGCCGGTCGGTTTTCGATCATAGTTTTCCATTTAAGAAAAACTCCAAGCACTTTATCTTTAGTTTTCATGGTATACACCCAAACTCTTCGGAAAAGTCATCAACAAAAGTAACAAAGTAGTGTTTTCCTCCCAACGAATGTGTTTTGGAAGGCCCCACACATCGAGTGAATATATTCCAAAATACCTTTTGTATTATGGATAGCGATCATCAATTTCACTCTCTTTTGCTTTCCCGAACACAATGCTCGCAAAATTTTAATTTACAAGCCTTTGCACCTTTCAACAATCCTTGCTTTGCGAATTTGCAAGGATTTTTTTCACCGGCATGTCCCAACTTCATATGCCACAACTGCATTGAGTCTAATTCTTTGTTACCGGAAGCTGCAGCGACTGCTCCAATAACTGTACTACCTTGGTAGTAATACAAGTTATTTTTCCTAATGCCCTTCAATATCACAAGTGCGCCAGATGTCACTTTCAAAACCCCATCTCTCATAGTAACAACTGAACCATTAGATTCCAATGCTCCTAATGAGATGAGATTTTTCTTCAAACTGGGCACGTACCGAACATCAGTCAAAACTCTAGTTGATCCATCTTGATTCTTTAATTGGATTGAACCTATCCCAACAGTTTTACAGGCATTGTCATTGCCCATATAAACAACTCCTCCATTTAACTCAACTAAATCAAAGAACCACTCCCTGTTAGGGGACATATGATAGGTACAACCCGAATCCAATATCCACTCATCTGAATGGAACGACGATGATGATGCAACCAGTGATAGTTTAGAGTCACTGGTATCATGCTTTACAACACAAGCATCTACAGCAGCTTTTCTCTTATTCTTTAGCTTTGGACAATTTTTCTTCCAGTGGTCTTTCTCATGACAAAAGGCACATTCATCTTTCCCGAGTCTGGACTTTGACTTTGATCTCCCCTTCTTAGTTTTCTTCTGAGTGTATGAACGACCTCGAACTAGTAAAGCTTCTGTATCTCTGATTGAGTTTTTCTGTTTGTCCTTCTTTCTCTGTTCATAACTGTATAAGGCCTCACAGACTTCGCTCAGAGATATATCACTCCTGCCATGAAGTAGAGTAGTTTGTAGGAACTCAAACTCCTCAGGAAGTGACCCCAACAGCATCAAAGCTAAATCTTCATCTTTGAATGTCTCATCCATATTTAGCAAATCAGTGACTAACTAATTAAATTTGGTGATGTGATCATTCATTGTGGTACTTGGGACGTAAGTGAAGCGAAACAGTCTTTTCTTCAAGTGGAGCTTATTTTGACTGTTTTTCTTCAAAAAATTTTCTTCAAGTGCCACCCACAACTTATTTGCAGAAGTCTCCTTTGAAAAAGCATACCTCTGCTCTCGAGAAAGGCATGATCGAATTGTGCCACATGCCAACAGATTGATCGCCTTCCAATCTTTCTCCTGTACATCATCCGGTTTCTCTTCATTAATGGCAATGTCTAGACCCTGCTGAAAAAGGGCATATAGAACCTCACTTTGCCACATACCAAAATGGCCCGTGCCATCAAAGATCTCCACGGCCAATCTTGCATTTGCAATTGTCAGTCTTGTCCACATGGACGATGTTGAAGCTCCTACACCGATCGTTTTCTCCATAATCTTTCAATATACCTAAGGAAATCTTTTCTGATGTGGAAGATCAGTTTAAACTACAACCACAGAGCATACTACGATTAACTTTCGGCTCTTGATACCACTTGTTGTTCAAATAGGGTCGGAAGCGTGTAAATTATTGTACTAAAAAATCACACAAAGTTCAATTCCCAGGGAAGAGAGGTGGATCACAAGGATCTCTTAAATACCAAGTCTTTCCTTAGTCAGAATATCCCTTTTATAGTAATTTAATAGCACAATTAAATACTACTATTATACCCTCAAATATTGAAAGAAAAATAGGACAAAAAAGAACATAAGAGTTTTAACGAGGTTCAGTAAATTATACCTACGTCTCCGAGCACTAACACTAGATGATAACTTTACTATCTCCAAAATATTACAAACAAATAGAATTCCTTAAGAATTCTCAAATGGGAGAAGAGAGAAAACTAAGTGAGAAAGATTGGTTGAGATGAATTGAAATGAGAAATGAGAAGGCCTATTTATAGTTGAGGTTCAAGGACCAAATAATAAATAGCCCATTATCTCAAGGACCAAAAAAAAATTATCCCATGCCACTTTTTCAAAGTCAACTTTAGGGTGCTAAACTTGCACCACTTGGATTGTTTGCCATTAAAATTGTCTGCCATTAATCATAATGTTAACAGTTTTGTAGTAGAGGCCCTTGCATGTCTTTAGGCAGTGAGTTTGGGGGAAGATTTAGGGATTCAAGAGGTGATAGTGGAAGGGGAAGCCCTGTCGGTGATAAAAAAGATGAGGTCCTGCAATGAAGATGGGTCGGTTATAGGGGCTTATATATACAATGCAAAGAAAAAAGTAGAAGGTTTCACAAGATGCTCATTTAGACATGTTCCCGGGGATGCGAATAGAGTTGCACATATGCTATTAAGAGAGGGGTTGATGAAAGGTGGGAGTACTTATCTGGAAGGGTGTGTGTTGGACTTTGCGAGGGATGCGATGGACAACGACCGGCGCGAACGGCAGTTCAGGGAAGGGGAAAGAAATGGTGGAGATGTTCTCTGATGGCATCGCAAGAAACTTTAACGGGGTTTTAAGGGGGGAAGGGTATTGAGGGCTACTACTATCTAGGGTGGGGGTACAAAGATCGGTGGGTTACTTTTGAGGTGGTGATGGGGTGCTAAATTCTTTGAGTGTTCGACGATTTTTGGGGGGTCTCGGTTGAGATCAGGGGCGATGAACGGTATGATTGTTGCCTAGGAACAAAGGTTGCCGTTATGGATTCAATGGTGCTGCTGATTGCCCATGGAAAGGGAAAGTGGATGCCAGCTCAATGTTGGGTTGTTAATTTTTATGTTTAGTTTCGTTATTTTATTTGTTTGTTTGTTTGGTTTTGAATTCTTTCTAATTGTGTGGTTCGTTTATGTTCTTATTATTATCAATAAAATAACCCAGATTCCCTTAAAAAATTAAATAATGTCCTTTTAGAAAAATTGAAATTAAAAATTTATTATTAATATAACATTTTTAAACTTGATTCAATTTAATTTTTATATAAAAATAAAGTAATAGATGATTTATTTCGAAAAATAATTTATGGTTTTCAAAAAAAGTAAATTTTAGAAGAAAAATATGACATATTTTATGCATTAGTAAATTAGTAAATTATTTTTCATTAATTAAGTTATTTTCCATAAAACAAATCGGTCATTTTCTATGAAAGATAGACACCAATTGAAAATTTAATCAATATGTAAAATCATAATTGAAAATTGAAAACCAGGAAAATAATTGAAATAGATAATTTTTTTGGTTAAATTGCACTTATAGTCACTCAATTATTAGTAAATTTACATTTTGATCACTCAATTATAAAAAGTTACAATTTAATCACTAAATTATTCTAATTTCATCACTTACTCGTTAATGGATCTTAATGTGGGTCATTAAGACATTATTCCTCAAATATATTTGGGTAAACTACAACGTTAATCATCCAATTATTACTAAGTTTTTGTTTTGATGACCTAACTATGAAAAATTATAAAAAATCACTAACGGATTTGATGAAATGACACATTAACTCAAACTTAATAGCTAATTTGGTCATTGAACTATAACTACAATATCAATTTAGTTCTTTTAGAATTTTTTAACATTAAATATAAAAAATAACTAAAATTATAAAAAAGCTATAATAAAAGTCAAAAATTCATGATTTATTTTTCTATACTTAAAAATATTTTTAAATCATAATTATCTGAAAAATTATTAAAAAGTAAAAATTCATAAAAGTTAAAAATATATATTTTTAAGAAAATGCCTAAAATCGACAAATTTATTTAAATATGCTGAAAAAGAATAAAAATTGAGAAAGTATGGCAATTTTTTTAAAATTTACCAATCCATGTTGTTTTTGGAGAGAGAAAGGAAAACACATTTTGTAGGTCGCGTTTTCTATAAAGATAGACATTTTTATAGTTTTAAGGTATATTTGAATTTACCAAAAAAAAATTCACCATAAAAAACACACAAACCATATACAACATTAATTTACTAAATTTTCATTTAAATCCTTCAAGAATTACAATGTTTGTAGCATGACCCAACATATTCAAAATCCTAAACACTTATGTATATGCATCCAAATTGTAGTAAACAAGATATATATATTTTAAATAAGTGTAAATTGTAAATGTAAAACGAAGTAAATAATTTCGTAAAATTACAAATGGACATAATCATCGATCCCCCGAATGTATGCCACAACCGAGTGCGCGTCTGGTACGCCTAGGGTTTCGTCACATTGTTTGGGTTGGCAACTCCATTAGGACTTCAGCCTCTTCTTCATGTGCACGTTGGGGTTGATCGATGACCTCATCTCTTCCCTCAGTGGATGACTGGGACCATGTTCCAGAAGCCATAGTGCATCCCTCCCTGACCAAGTCGGCGTTTGCGAGGACGACCCAACTCGAAAGAATAATGTTGTTGGGGGTGTTTGCGACACTATCAGCGGGCCACTATATGGTGTCGCATGGGGCGATGACGCATAAGGTGTATAATACGATGTAGGGGGTGGTAGCCGTGTGAAATATATCACTAGAGAAGGTATCGATGCAGGAAATGACTGCGCATGTTGTGGTGCTTGTGTAAAATAAATTGGTGATGACTGTGTTGGTGTAGAGAATGATTGTGCATGTCGTGGTGCTTAAGTAAAATAAAATAGTGATGACTATGTTGGTGCAATGAATGATTGCGCGTGTTGTGGTCCAAATGTAAAATCAATTGGTGCGTATTGTGATGATGGTGTAAAATAAAATAGGTTAGTGACAGGAATAAATGAACCATACTGATCGGGAGGTTGCACAGGAACCGGGTTCGCGTGTGCATGTGGAGCAGATGTCAATTTGTATGTGACATGTCCTGCTGACCTGAGATTGATAGGCTCTCGTCTTGGCCTTTTGCGGCGATATTGCTTACTCTTTTCTAAAGTTGGCAGTAGACATAGCTTCCCATAATGCTTGAACCAATCCATGTAATCCGAAGATGTCGCCAACTCTGATGTCAGATACGGTTCACGCGTTGGCAAGTAATCATACTTGTGCGGCCATAACTCAATATACTTCTTGTGGAATGTTGCCTAATCTTCATCTGGTCTCCCCCGCATGTCGTTCTTGTGTAGGTCATCGAGCTCTTGAAGTTGTTGCAGAATACATTGCGTACACCCGAACTGCCGCATCACTCGGTTGAATTTGTGCATCTCGACCGTTGCAAAAACGATCAATGACACTTTCACGTGCCAGATGCTGCGGTTGGCCAAAAATTCCTCCAGGACACATTCTTGAATCCTCAAATCTGTATATGGCATCCATACAAATTGCAATACGAAATTATAAATTTCAGCAAGTGCCTAATATTTAATTTCAAACGCTAGAATAAAAAACCGATAACTATGAAATTAATAAACTAACCTCCTCCTCGGTTTCTTCATCTAAAGCTAGTTAGATATCTTTAAGTTCGGTCGATATACTACTGTGGCTTACGGGGTTATTCCACTTATTCAAAAAATATGTTATTTCAAAATTACAACAATAAAAATTCCAAAATGGTGACAATATTATTAAATGAATTTTACCATGTTACGTGTGAGAATTCGTAAGGGACTTGCACTCGATGGTATAAAAAATGGTAGTCGATACCTGCCCAGAATTGAAGAAGGAACATGCAACTGCCTATTTTAGTTTTTTCTCGGTATCATCGCTAGACACATTTCTTGGTACAATGTCGCCAGCACCGCTGATCTCCAACTAAGTCGTCCCGCTTCTCTCAAGTTGACTAGTTGTAGTAGCCACTTCAAGTGTACCAGATTGCAAAATTTATCTGCCATTAGCAGACCACCGATCAACCTTAAGATGAATGTGCGTGCGAATTGCTCCTTTTCAACATCACTCGTTGAAGCCTTGATAGTCTGAAAGTTGTCATACAACCATCTCATCTCGATTTGACTACCCCTAAATCTGTTCGGCACATTCCCCAGCAATTGCTCACATGTTGCACTCCAACCGGCACTAACAATTGGCCCCGTAATGACATTCCCATCAATCTGTAGACCAATTTGTAAACTGACGTCATCGAGTGTAAATGTACACTCGCCGAAGGGGAGATGAAACATGTGCGTCTCCGGTCTCCATCTCTCGACCAAAGCATTGATGAATAGGGAATCCAATTTAGCCCCCCGAGTATACAAGTCACATATAAAAAGCCTACATCTCACAAGTATCCATGAATGACCTTCAGTGCACCTTTGCTTAAGTTGTTTATGCGTGTTTTCAAAATTCGATCTTCAACCTTAGTATATAAACATAAAAAATTATTAATAATTAACTATTTAAAATTAAATAATTTGATAATATTTTCTTAACATAGATCAATAATTTTTTTTAAATGACATACTTTCTCAATTTTTATTTTTTTTTCAACGTATTTAAATAAATTTGCCCCTAACCTAATACGATTTTTTTGTTGATGAAAAAAAATGCAAGACAATAAAAGCACCGTTTCTGGTTTTCTTTTCTTTTTTTGCTTGACCATGAATATAGTTTATTCAATAAATAAAATAATAAATGAGGAATAGTCTCCCGACATTAAAGAAGGTTAAACGAAAGGATAGCATAGAAACCATTGAATAGAGCATTGAACCACCCCCTCATCCATCGTCCAACCACCACAGCCGGCAGTCTCTACTATCAGAACTGGTGGCTCTTGAGCTTCAGCATGGACCAAATCTACTCGTCTCTCCAGTATTGGCTAGTGAACCACCCCAAAATCCTCCATTTCCAATGGACGGAAGGTCAAACCCTCGGCTCCACCCCACTCTTCCTCGCTCTCACAGTCCTCTCTTACCTCACACTAACGCTCCTCCTCTCCCGAGCCCCGCTCCCTTCCCTTGGTCCCAACATTCTCAAACCCATCACAGCCCTTCATTCCCTCAATCTCTTCCTTATTTCCCTCATCATGGCCGTTGGATGCACCCTCTCCATCATATCCCTTCCATCTCCTTTATCCCACATCATTTGCTTCCCCCCCAACACCCCTCCCACAGGTCCCTTTTTTTTCTGGGCCAACATCTTCTATCTCTCCAAGCTTCTCGAATTCATCGATACCCTTCTGATTATCTTAAGTAATTCTAAGCAAAGGCTGACATTTCTCCACGTCTACCACCATGGGACCGTTGTCGTTATGTGCTACCTTTGGTTACGCACATCCCAGTCGCTGTTCCCGGTAGCACTCGTCACCAATGCCACCGTACATTTAATAATGTACTTTTACTATTTGTTGTGTGCAATGGGGATTCGTCCCAAGTGGAAGAGACTGGTTACAAATTGCCAGATTGTGCAGTTCATGTTTAGCTTTATGGTTTCTGTTATGATGCTGTACTACCATTTTAGTGGATTGGGTTGTTCAGGGATGTTGGGTTGGTGCTTCAATGCTGTTTTCAATGCCTCTCTTTTGGCTCTTTTTCTTGATTTCCATGGCAAGAGTTATGCTGCCAAACAGAAGAAGGTTGCTGTTGTTGTTGATAAGGATAAACGTTCATGATCCTGTAACGATTGGTGAATAAATCAGAGAAAAAGCTTCACATTTTCTCAATAAAGTGTCAACTTGTTTTTTCAATAAAGAAGCATGTGAACTATTGTATAATTGGAACATTGTTAATGAGCTCCATTGCTTTCTCTAAAGTATTTTTGAATGAAATTGCTTTTAGATGCACCGTTTTTTAAGTAAAATATATTTTCTTGGAAACGCAATTGTACACAATTTTACCAATCTGTCAATGCTACTAAAATCTTTTAACTTTTTTTTTTCGTTCCAAAGAAATTAACCGAAGTGATAAAAAAATTAGGACCAAAGTGAGAAAATGAGTATAGGTTAAAAACTAAATTTATCTTTATGATCTTTCTTCTTTCCATTATCGTTTAGCAGATAACTTCATTTACATGAAAAGCTTGTTATAGAGACATGATGGAGAAAATTTGGTCCTATCACTGAGACCACAGGCCAAGCAGCAACAGAAAAGCAAAGGGTAAGCACTCCTAAGATGAATCTTGGGCATACCAAGACCAGGCCGCATTCCCACCCCCCCTCCCCCCGCGGGAAGAGTGACAGCATCGGCCATCCTGATGATGCCTATACAAAAATGGAGGAAGAAACTCGATGTAACTTTGCCTTCTCTGTATACGATATTGAACAGATTTTTCAGTATAAAACTACACTGGATGTCAAAAACTTTCTAGCCGCGTAACTGATCTGCCTTCTTTCTGGTTGCTTTTCCTATCCATTTGGCTTCTTTGATTTGCAGCTCCGGATTCCCTGTCCTCAAACGGTAATACTATTACAGGGGCTGCAGGCACGGTGAGCCAACGCTCCTTCAAGAAACTTAAGAACTTTTTAACCATTTCCCTCCTGAATTTGAGCTCTTGAGTGAAGAGATCACATAGAAGAAAGGTAATAACATACTTGAAAGGAACAATGAGAAGAATGGTTGCAGATGATAACAACACCAGTGCAACCTCAGTTGTTACCTGTTAAAATGATTAAACCAGTATAATTTAATTCAAATTTGGACCATAAAAGAACGAAAGGTTCTTAGTACATTTGCACTCTTTACTAGTTCCATCAAGGCTCATGACATCATACCTGAGGCTGACCTGCTAGGAGAATCGTGCGTAATTTCAGTAGAGTAACATTCAGATTCTGGAGATAGCATTCCACATCACGCATCGCATCTTTTAGAGCTACAATCTTCTGAATAGTATTCGAAGGTGGCTGATCACAGATCGTGACTTTTCCAAAAGATCTACCCAGACGACCCTGCTTCTTGAGCCCTTTAAGGGTTAGCATGCAAATGGCTAAAACAATCAATGTTGCGGGAAACACATACGGTAGCAGATTCCTACGGAGTAAATATTGAAGCAATCAGCTTAGTGTGCTAACATGGAGGAATATGAGTGAAAAACAACAAAATCGCATTTAAGTAACTATACCACATCCCATTTCGTTCCCCGAGAGCCGAAGCTCAAGAGCAATGGACAAATTTGGTCATTGTAAACATTTTGTAACATCTCTGTTCTTAAAGCATGAATGAATCATCATCTTGCTCCAATGATATATCAGCCATTTAGAATGTTGGTATTGTTTGCCTAGAAATAATTTATGCAAAGTGTGTACCTGAAAATAATCGTATAAGTGAATGCAAGAAAAGAGAGAGTCAGGTGCGGCTCCTCCCAGCGTTTAAGCTTTTCAAAATTCCTAGCAGTTAATGCGAAGGGAAGAATAAGTTCCTGCATAGAGAAAATCAACTGACATGTAAGGTTATATGTATAAACTCAATGGAACCAATGAGAAACACAAAACATAGAGAAATATATGCCGAACCTTGAAAAGGTCAATATTACTGGGTATTCCTTGAAGTTTTGCAGCATCAATTGTGGCTTGAGTTCTCTCTGCAGCCTGGTACTTCTGTTTGCAGATTGTTGCTGCCCTTTCTACCAGGGTCTCATCAGCTATAACAAGATTTTTATTTAACACAACTGCTTGTCTAACAGAGGAATGCTTCCAAAAACTAATGGAAGCACTAGAACCCCAAGATGGAGATCTCATCCACTTCCGCAAGTAAACACTACCATCTATGTCAAACACGTGATCACTGATTTCATATTCCTCTTTGCAAGGGCTCATTCCTTGAGCTTGAGGATAACCTGCATCTGTAAGTTCTGCAACTAAATGACCACCCCAATAATTTACAGCTAGAGTTTGGAAAACAGCATCCCCACGGGGTGCATTTTGCAAAAAGGAGAACGGGACAAGTTTGATTGGATCATCCAACAACTTTCGCAAAGATTGGAGTGCTTGAAGCCTGGCAATGCCATTAATGGCACCTGTAGTTGCCTTGTCCTTCCCTTTGTGAGAACCAAATACTTGAAATAGCGATTGGTCATCATCATCTGGTCCATACTCGCTAAGAAACTTGTGTAGAGCAATAATTTCACTGATAAATGCATGCCAAACATCTCGTCTCAATTCACCTCCCAAGTCAACAAACTCCAGCACCCACTTTGACCTGAATAAAAGTTCAAATATATAATTATTTATTCATATGGCAGTAATTCTAATAGAAAAAGAAAAAGGATCTAAATTAAACCACATCACTGAAAAAAGAAACTTTACATATAGCTTAGTATTTTCCACCACTAAAACCAGACTAGAGAAACTCACCCTGGGCCTGATGAAACAGCTACTCCAGAGTCAAAAACCCCTGAATTGAAAGGTCCAACTTTCACTTTCTTCACTTGCAATCCATGCTCTGTAAGATCAAGTCTTATTGCTTCTTTCGGACCTTGAATTCCAACTGCCTGCGAGAACATGACAGTCACTAACATCAACTACAATTTTATGCCCAAAAATTGGAACAGTTCTATAGTGAACTGCAGCTGTTCTACCCTTAAATCAAATGTAAGGACTGCTCCACTAGATCATACAATCATTCTAAGTTCCCTAACAAACTTGCTAAAAAATTTCAAACCTCGTTACTCATTTTCATGATTGAAACCAATAAATTAATTAAATTTCTAAATGGAGCAGGATACTTGCACACCATTCTTCTTTGTATGCTAAAGGTCCTCACTCCCTATTTATTTGCGGGAAGGGATAGTAGAATAAACAAAAAAAAAAAAAAAAAGAGGAAAAATGTTTATGCATTTATTAACTAGCAACATCAGCCAACTCATGAAATTGGTATTATAGGCTGCAATATAAAATTGATAAACACCTTATGGCGGATGATAAGTACCTCAAAATACAGTGCTTTATCTGTTAGAGTAAGTTTTCCTGGCCATGCCATGTTATTCTCCCATTTTAGAACAGGTTGTTTCCTGCTAGAACCAGTGTACAAAATTCTTTCCTCTGAGAGATGAGGATATTCTTGGATTTGATATGATTTCCTTGCTTCATGCACTCTACACTAAAACCGGCAGGAATCAAGCTTACCATAATGAATTTAAGAAGAATTAATTAACAGAAATGAGCCTAACAAACAAAAGATACACATTAAAATGTATGCAGAATCTACCAACCGATATACCGATTTTAAACACTTTTTATTTTTACTAAATGTACAAGTGTTGAAATAATGAAATAGAAGAGAAATACGAAAACAGAAACAAAAGGATATCACTTAGAAGCTTAAGCTAAAAATTGAGTGCATAGAGCAAACAATAAGGGAAAAACAAACTGGACCTCTTCTCGTTAAGCAAGTTTGGATCTGTTTGTTCTAACCCCATACCATTTATATTGGACTTTGGATGGTTCTACGAGTGGAAACAGTTGAACAAATGCAAAAATGCAGGCCAACACTCATGAAAGGCAAGACCAGCTCAATTAATATTCTTATTATTACATTAGTCATGTAGGGTTTTCCCCTTTCCTTCAGTAATGCTTATAAAATTGCGAGGTTGAGCTATTACTGATTGTTTATCTCATGTTGATTCACCTATGACCATGAAATTTTAATGTGAACAAATAGTAGTACGAAACCAGAACTTACTTGAGAAGTTCATGAATATAAGTTAGCCACACTCTTAACGAGATGCCCTTTTCATCACCAGCAAGAGCTTTGAAAAGGTTATCCACTGTAGGGTGATCAGCTACACCAGGAATTGCAGGAGCGATCCGAGTGAAGGCTTCTTCTCCCACCAGCTTTCCCTTCAATATCACCAAGAAAATAATTAATTTCATGACTCATGCTCTTGCAACTCCATGTTGAATGATAAGAAGGGCACTTTTCCCTCTCTCTCACTCTGTGTTTAAAGGGGGGTGGGGGTGTGTGATTTAATTTCAGAATACTTCAAAAGATAGCAAAAGGAACCTGAAAAGAAGCTTTTCTTGAAGCATGAGCACGCAAATCATTTTTACCACTGTAAGGATTCTCCCAAGCAATCATTGTGATGAAAATTAGTCTCTGGAATGCAGGTTCCTGTAAATAAAACAAAATTTGTTCCAAAAAACAGCTAATCAGGAACTTCATGACACCCAAGACATAAAATGGAACTGAGGGGGGAAGCTACTCATTATGCAGCTCATGAAACTGGTGACAGTGGTAGTGGAAATGCCAATCATACACTATTTACAAGTTCTCAAAATTATTAATAATCAAAACAATTTTCTTTCTTGTCTTCACATTTTATGTGTAGAACTAAAAGTGAATATTGCAAAAGCCATACACTGATGACACAAAACACATGCAACCGGTACGAAACACAAGGACAAATGTCAGAAATTACAAAAAAGGTCATAAGATCATCCTCACTCATATCATTCATTGAGCTGGCTTGTATGATCTTAGGAAGAAAATGATGACGATGGTGAGCATAATATTAATAAAAGGAAAGAACATAAATTTTTCATATGATCATAGTTGTACAAAGTACAGACCTTCAGGCAGGGATGAAGAGCGGAGGCATCCCTTGACAAGAACCTAAAGCAGCAATACTCCACCAAATTACGAGCATCATCATACACAGGTTTAGGAACAAGAGCTTTAAATATGTTTTGCATCTTTTGTCCAGTCAATCCATTCAACCTGCAAACTTAACTTCAAAGATTCAAACCCTAATCCAATAGCTTTCAGCTGCTTCCTTTTTTTTTAATTGAAACCACTGGATTTTGAAATATTCAAGCCAAAATCCGTATTTCACAGAATGCTTAGAAACATGTAGTAAAAGATGTAGTAAAAGATAATTTCACCTACTAAACTGCTCAATAGACACAATAGCAGCAAATGATAGATTTCCATTAGGCATACTACTAGCAATAGTCTGTTCTCCCAAGAATATGTCATCCATGTCTTGAGTGTCAACCTCATTTCCAGGATCAGGCTTTCCAATTTGACCAGTTTTTACTAGAGGCAAAGTTACCTCAGTCAAAAAATGCTGGGTTTTTGACAACCACGAATTTATGCTTTCTTGCACAGCATCTGTCAATACAACAAAAGGTATAAATATAGAACTAAGAATCAAGAAAAAGGAAATCCCACTTTAAAGTATCGAAAGCGTCTTGGGTTTTGCTAACTAACTATATTCTATATTATAGATATCTGCGCTGAATTCAATGGATTGAGAATAATTCCATTAATTGTAAACTGCTACAATTAGGACAACTATAATCAGCAAAACCAAACAATTTAGACAGCATCTCATCTTAATAGCTAAAATGATAAGACCTGACAACAGCAATAATAATATAGCTTAATAAAAAAGAATTCAAACATACTGGTATGCTTCCATCTATCCCCATGAGCTCCCACAAACTTGAACCTTAGCTTATGGCATGAAGCAGAGTTTATTGAGAAATACCCAAGCTTGGAAACATCTTTATTACTGGAAATAAAATGACTAAACCCCAAAGTTGAAGCTTTTTGGTGGGTAACCGGCAACTTTGCAAACATTTTTTCTTTTTCTTGTTCTTCTTTTCTTTTTTGTTTGGATTCAAGATTCAAAGATTGGGTCCATAATTAAGTAGTAGACTCAATCAAACAAGTAGTTACAAACAATTATTAAAGAATGGAATTAAAAAAATAAGCTGGGGATGACTTTAAGAAAATCAAGCTGTTGAGTTAAAAAAAAAAATTGCTTTAGCTTTTGGTTTCAAAAGACTCTTGTTTTTGAGACAGAATTCTAATAAAGAAAACTGGAAATCAAATCAAAGGAACTGGGAATTAGAGAGAGGAGAAGAAAAATATAGAAAGCGAGATGGGCATAACTTTCCTTTTACTACCCAGCCAATTTGAGGACACGACAAAAACGAACTTGCTACAAACAAGTACAAACTTCAAATATTTTTACCTTGGATTGATTTTACTACCCAAAGTTTGTACTATATTTATAATCA
Organism: Gossypium arboreum; assembly: GCF_025698485.1. Lineage (NCBI taxonomy): Eukaryota > Viridiplantae > Streptophyta > Magnoliopsida > Malvales > Malvaceae > Gossypium > Gossypium arboreum. The sequence goes on along the minus strand of NC_069071.1, from coordinate 105,163,088 downwards.
TAGCCGTCCCTTTTACACAACATTCTGTTTCTGATACTCAAAAATAACTTTTATTAAATTTAAAATCGAATTTTAAATGAAAATAAAAAATATTTTCTTAATCCACAATCCAAACTCCTTGAAATAAAAGTTCTTTTTTTTCTTTTACATAGATTTCCCAGCATTTTTTTTTTTGGCAAAACATTTACTTGTTTTTCTCATGGTTTTTATCCGATAATGACCTTTTCATAAAACATTAGTTGACCACCTTGTCTTAAATCACTGTTTTTATTTTTCCTTTTTCTTTTTTTTTTTTGTCTTAAATTGGTCAAAAAAAGACTGTCTTAAATATCTTTTGTTTATGTTTTCCTGATGAAGATTGTTTTGGTCGATTTATATTAACCGTCGACAAAGGTAAGGAAAAAAAATATATACTGATAAAACATGCACATAAATCATAAGTCAATATGATTTATTTATTAAAAATGTGTTGTAATATAATGTATGCGTATCAAATACAAATCTTTACATGAAATATATATAAAGCCATAAAACATAAAAAATGACTATCTGCTGTGTATCAAATACAAGACCACTGTTGTAAGAGTAGATCCATTGGTAGTAAAGCTCAATGGCAGAGCGATGATGCTAATGCTGCATTTCACTAGACAGGGACGCGGTAAGAAGGGTCGATCATTTTCAAGATGAACAAGTTTCCTAAATCACCTCTTGATATCCTGTTCACAATTTAAACACACCAACAATTAACTACTATAAATCAACATTCATATTGTTGTTTCGGGCTTTTCCTTTTACTTAAAAAGTACTCGTTTCCGGAACTCATATTTGGCACATATATATAGAGAAAAACTCGGGAAAAGTTGAGCATACCCATGTCGGAGACGTATCCGAGTTTGAATAAAATAGGTTTACATTGGCTCGGGAATACTTAAATTTCGTTTTGATCTCGGGATGTTAACTCACCTCAGTTCTTCATCCAAATAAGTAATCTCTAGTTCACCACGAGCTCTTCCAGGTGCCTTTATAGGTATCTGCAAATCAAGATAAATATGAAGCATACAATACAATAGGCTTTTAGACAATATTCTATGCTTCTTATTCCTTTACAATTAATGGATGGAGACGTGGAGAGCTAATCATAAGTTAAGGCAAAGAAAATGCCCTCTCTGCAATTTTTTGTTTATCTCACCTTCAATATGTTATCCATGGCTTTGTAAAGTAAGTACTGGAACTAAAAGAGGTCATTTTACAAGCCATTTACATGTTCTAATAAAATCCAAACTTTAAAAAGAAATCGGCAAGCATCTGTTTTGCAAAGTGCACTCTTTTGTATTGTGGTGTGAGTTTGAATATCTTTAGCCAGCTCGTTGAGTACGGGCTGCACCGTGAGAACATAAGCCGAAATTATCCTCTTTAAGCCCCTACAGGTCCCTCAAGGTTTTGTCATCCTCAGGTGTGCTTCTAGAGATTCGAACTCTATATCATAACACAAATGAGTACACTCCTCAACAAGAGGGGACCTTAGGAGGGCCTAAAGAAAACAATTCAAACTTATGTTCTCACGACAAGACTCATGCCCCGCATGTTAGGTTGGGTTGTCACAGCTCCCTAGCCCAAACACCCAAATTCCAAAAAAACATTTTGGAGGCTTTTCATGTTAAAAAAAAAAAAAAAGAAGTTCCACCATTAAAGCTGATCTTGTTACGGATATCAAAACTCTTAATTAATACAGCAATATAGGAATTCATGCTTCAAACAGCAAATCCAGGTTAAAACTACAGAAGGAGAAGCAAAGTTGATAATATGAACTAAAAAGAGAAACAAGATTTTAGATACCAAACTATGAGTTGATTCAAACATTTCAACTTACCAAACCTCCAATTTTGAAATAATCAAATTTTACAGCCACTTTCCTTGCATTCAGAGGTGTTAAATCTGCTGTAACCTACAAAAGCATAATAGTCGATTTTCACAATTTAATCAGATTATATTTAAGAAGGAAGTCAAAATTTACTATTTTTTTAATCATTTAATGTTCTCCAAATTAAAAAAATCACTAGGCATGCCAATGAATAGACCCCTAAGGCCATGAAAAGTTATTTAGGAGTAACCAAAAAAAAGACAACAAACAAGAAGTTCATTACAAAAATTGGAACCCAATGGTGGAATGAGAGCCATTTAAAAATTACCTGGTTGAAGAAAGGCCAAGATTCCATGTTTTGGGCCCTAAGTGTATCCACATTGATTGCTTGGTAGTTTGTAGAAGATCTTAGGAATTTGGGTCTCTGTCAAAATATTACTTCAAATTAAACTAAAGAAATGGCAAAAAGAACATGAAAGCAGAGTGAGTTTAGTAACCTGAGTTTGCAAAATAGATTTGGAAGTGGTGTAAATAAGCTCCCATTTTCCATTTAGTAAATCAGATTTCAGAGGCTGCTTTGTGGGATTAACTGCTTCAAGTTTGCTTGCTAACTGTTAGGATTATAGACACAGGTCTTTCAAATTCAATAACACAAAATCAATGAAAAATCCAGGTTTAAATTGAGAATTTCACTCTCTAAATGAGAGGGGTAAAAGGGAAGAAAACCCACCTGATCAACTCTCTGCTGGTCCTCGGGGGTGGCATCGGCACCTCGGTCAAGTGGTGCAATGCAATCAAGAAGGTCTTGCTTGAGAACCTTAGCGTCCTTGCCTTTGTTTAAAAAAGCTGGGAAGAAAGAAACGTTAACCCTCCATTTCTGATCAGGAGCTGATGATGATGTTGAGAGATTGAAGGCATTGGGTCGGAGGGGTTTGGTTAAGAAGGGAAAGCGTTGGGGTGAAGAGATAAAAGGGGGAAGCTTAGGGGATGGGGCAGAGACAGAGGTGGTGAGAATTGTATGGAAGGCTGGAGATAAGGCCATGGCTCAACTCAACTTTCTTCAATGGCTCCCCAGTGCTGGAAACGTAACGTTTTCCATCATCACACGTGCATTGCTTGGTGTACTGCTTCATGGGCTTTGTTTCTTTCTCCTTGCACCTTGATTTGTAAGGGCCTTGTATTCAAGTTCTATCTTATGCTTGAGCCACCTATTAAGTTAGAAGCCCAAATACTTAAAAAGGTGAATAAAATTTTATTCAATTTGAAAAATTTTAAAAAAAATTGAGTTAATTAAATTTAATTATTTAATTTTTTATTCAACTTAAATAATTAATTTAATTTTGAGTTCGAATCGAGTTAAATTTTACTATTGAATAATTTGAATAATTCAAATAATAAATTAATATAAATACCCTTTTGGTCCTTGTTAATTTTAAAAATGAGCAAATTGATCTCTCTAAAAAATTATAAAAGATTCAAAATAATTTTAAAATTCAAACTATTTATAAAATTCCAAAATTTATATATTTTTAAAAATTTTAAAGAATATATAAAGAAAGTTAAAAAATATTATTTTTAAATAATAATTTCGGGACTTAAATAAGTTAATTAATGATACAAGTTCATCAAGTATTTATTTTCTTATTTTGCTTTGAAAAGTTTTCAAATATACATGATTTCAAATTTATGTGCTCTAACATGGAATTAGTTATCTTGTAACAAGATTTTAATTTAACATGTTTAATTTTTTAATTTAACTCAAACAATTTTATAAATTAAGGTTTCATCCTATAGCTTTATTTGGTCTTATTTACATTATTGAGAAATAAAATTTGGTTAAGATAAATTAATTACTGGATATCATGCTAGAATTAATATATGTTGGAACCGTGCTTTGCTACAACAATTAATAAGAGCAAATGCCAATCCTTAAATTTGATAGGATTATATTTTCCAAAAATTTTGTCCTATAAAATTATACGAGTTAACGAGTCATATTTTAACATCCTAAGTTGATTTAAAAATTTGAGTTGAATCTAGTGAAATTATTCAAGTTAAATTAAAAAATTAAACATGTCAAATTAAAATATTGTTACAATACAACTACTTCTATGTTAGAGCATGTAAATTTAAAATCATATTATTTGAAAAGAATTTTAAAGCAAAATAAGAAAAATAAGAAAATTTAATATGTAACTAAACCCCAAAATGATTATTTTAGAAAAAAATTTAACATTTTAACCTTCTTTATATATTCTTTAAAATTTTTTAAAAAATTGTAATTTTTAAAATACAAAATTTGAATTTTTTGTATTTTGTTGAAAGAAAGACCAATTTGTTTATTTTCAAAATTGACAAGGAATGAGTATTTACACCAATCTATTATTTGAATTATTCGAGTTATTCGAATTGTAAAATTCAACTCAACTCGAACTCAAAACTCAAATTACTTATTCAAGTTGACTCAAAAAATCGAATAATTCAAATAACTTGATTCTATTAATTCAAAATTCTAAACTTTTTTTGAATCGAGTCAAGTTTTGTTCATCCCGAATTATATGTTGCACTATTAACGATTACTTCTAAGGTGAATTTTTATAGTAAGAGAATAACATAAGAATGATCCTAAAAATTTAAGTTTTTAAGCACCAATAAAATTTTGCCACATCATCAAATTTTAAATATACGAAATTATTAGTATACACTTATTCATAGAAAAATTATTTTATAGACCTTTCTCACCACATTATTCATGACCCCTTTTCAATTATTTAATCACATTTCAACAAAATCATCCATGCCATTAACACATAATTTTGGTAATTTTTTTACCCTGAACTCTGAATATAGAATCCCAACCCCTAAATACAAATCCGTAACCCAAATCTTTAAACCATGAGCCCCACACTCATAACTAGTAACCCCGAACACTGAACCTTAAATCCCAACCCGTAAACCTCGAGGTTCAAGATTTAATGTTTAGAGTTCAAGTTCAAGATTTGGGGTTCTGGGTTCGGGTTTAGAGTAAAATAATTATCAAAATTATGTATTAATGACGTAGAAAAATTGCACAAAAATTACTATTTTTTAAATTGGTTGCATGAATATAAAAAATATTAACAAAAACAAAATGATTAAAATTTGTAAAAGGAGAAAAATGCTTGTTTATAATTTAAAAATTAATTATTTTAAGTAATTTAATTAAAATTAAATTAAGTTGGAGAAGATATTAGATATAAATGAGTGTATAACAATATTCTATTATCTTTAAAATTTAATGATGTGGCACTATTTTATTGGTGTCTAAAACTATACTTTTAGGATCATCCTAATATAATTTATGTCTAAAAAAAATATTTTTTTTATATAAAAGTATTTTGGGAGACACTAATAATTTTAAAACTCAAAAATAAATAAAAAGTTAAACCCCATTCCTATTCCTAGTCTTTTACATGACCAAGTTCTGACTTCCTTCTGTTCAATTATGCGTATTAGAAAGGAGCACTAATTTTGGTTATGCGTGTAGAAATGAGAAAGGCTCATTCATTCTTCCTATGAGAAAGCTTGAAGTAGAGCTGTATAAAGTTGATTCCTCAATTTCAAATCTCTTTTCATTTTCTAATCTAACACACACTTCACGGATTCCCTTGTATAACAGCATGCGCTACAGTGCAGCATGGCATTGAAAAACGCATATCTGCATGCCACCAACCCCCTCCCCTCCCCAACAAAAAAGGGAGGGGGGGGGGACTATGAAAACTGAAATGGGAAAGGAATAATCTGGCTTTCAGGCATCATCTAAATAGTAAGCTTGAAATGACCATTAAATTCGTTGAGAAAAACACTAATCATTCGCAAAATACTAAATCAAAGGAAGTTTGAATTGGAAGCTGAGTTGACAAAGTGATTAAACAGCAACAGTACTGAGTGGAAGACAATAACATAACAGCTCACAACCCATTCTTTGCCTTGAACCTAGGGACCAAATAATAGAGCATTTCCAAACCCCAAAACAGACGTATGAATTGAAATCCCATAGTCAATGAAACTAAATTGTCTGCCGTCTGCAATGAAATATATAAATTTTTTATAAAAAAAACATATATTCTTTGTTAAGGTTACAGTTGGGTTTTCATTGTAAAAGGCTCAAAGCCTAGGGCAACCTTCTTTTCCAAGGTAGACAACATTTAGTATTAGTTGAATAATTGACCCTTTGTGGAAAAAATTGCAGGCAAAAACGCCAACCACCGTATTCATTAAGTCGTACAACACCATGCACGCTCATGCACCCTCTTTCTACTTATAAACCCTTCCTTTTTTTTTTCGAAGGCTCAAACCTAACTATCTTTTTAAGTTTTACCCTCAAGTTTCCATCTGAAGTACTTGTCTTTCTTTGCTGTTTTCTTTTTGGGGGTATTTTCTAGGGGTTCTTAGAGGCTTTGTTGCAGAGCCAATTTGGCATTCTGTCCACCTCCATTGATGTACTTCTTCTTACCTACCCAACTTATAAAATGATTTGTCTTTGAAGTAATGGAGGCGGCCAGTATGTCAAATAGACTCTGTAAATTTCTCTCTGAGAAACCCTAAGAGAGGTTAATGAAATACCCCTTCACCCTTTCATGTTTGCCGGGGCAAGGATCAGTCTTTTCTTTTCTTTTTTTTCCATTTGCTGCTGCAAGTGCAACCTTGAAAGAAATGTGCACGTACTGAAGCTCTTAAGGTATACAATTCCGACAAGGTAATACACATATCTATCTTGTCTTATTGCTTGCATAGATAATTGAGTGAAGAACATTAAATATTCAAAAAATTTCCCTGTAAAAATGTTCCCTTCTTTCTTCTTCTTGTATTTTTTTTTATTATAATATGCTTATCACTTGTTTTGGCTGGTAATTGGCAATGGCTTCCAGCATTCTTCCATATCCGTTTCTAATATTGTTTAAAACATTATACTTTTTTTTTCTATTTGTGCCTAAGTATATATGTTAAACAGATATATAATATAAAAATATAAAGAAAATTCAGATAATAATAACATGAACATAAGTCAAACCATCTGCAATAGTGCTAAAAATTAAAGCAGGCAAATTTACTACGTAAAATTCGACTTTCGTTTTTCCTCCTGACCTTTTTCATTGTTTGTAATGATGGTGTAAAGATGATAACTTTCACGTTTTTAAAGTATCTTTCATGATTATTTATGGTGAACATGTGTTCCACTGTCAATGGCTCTTAGAATGTTTTTTTTTTAGCTTTGGATTCCCAGAAGCAATATCTTGGAAAGTGGATTAAATCCCAGAGTTCCATTTTTGGTGAAAGTAGTGTTTTTTTCTTCTGATAATTGAGGGTTAATTTGCATATAAATCAAACTAATTTATGTTTGCAATTTAAAAAAAAAAAAAACCTAAACCAAACACACAGTCATGAGTTGGGAAAATTAAACATGCCGTTTTGCCAAAACGGAGAGGATAATTTGCTTCAACAGAAGAATCTCGAAGTAAATACTTTTAAGGGTCGATTTGGATGAGCGATGCCTTTATTTACAATTAATATAAAAATAACAATAACGGTAATATTAGATATTATAATAATACTATAGCGTAAAATAAAAAATAAACTAAACATGTCGTACTGCACCACATCTTACCACCTATCCAAACCCATCCTAAATTTCACCGAAGTAATCTTTTCTGTCCTAAAGGAATCCTTGCTGATTTTGGTGTTGTAGGAGCACGCTCCATTTCCACTCCAACAATGCCAAACTTTTAATTTGACTTTAATCTACTAAGTTAGACTTGTAGTCTATGCCCTACTTTTTATTTTTAAATATATCGAATAATACCTAAAGTTATTAAACTATTAATAATTTACATTTTAATCACTTAATTTTAAAAAGTTATGAGTGGTTATTAAATTATTCGGAAGTTTAATTTCATTTAAGTCGCTAAATTATTAGAAAGTTTTTATTTAAATCATTGAGATATTAAGTTTTTTTTAAATCCGGGTAATGAGCTTCAAGCGATGATCGATCGGTATACTAGATCAATACCTATTTGACGAGTAGAATAACATATATTAGATCCAAGTCGATCTGACGAATAGTACCAATGATTAATGAAGAAAGTATTGTTTAGATTTTGATTCGTAGAATAATGTTTTTATTTTATGAAAAAAATTTGAACCATAGAAAAGAAAGAGAAGGTGAGTTTTCGATTAATGCAGGAGGAATAAATAGATAAGACCATACAACAATGATTTAAATAGCTCGATGACTTAAATAAAAATTTTCGAATAATTCAATGATTATTTTGTAATTTTTTTAAAGTTAAGTAACCAAAATATAAACTTATTTATGGTTTAATGAGGTTGGGTGTAAGTTGCCCTCACAATAACCACTTTTTGTAAGAATCTTTTTTTATTCTATAGCAATTGCATGGGCAAAACCTTAAAAGTACGTTTGGTTCACTATAATGAAATAGAGCTGTAATTGAATAGAGCTGTAATGGAATAGAACTGTAATAAGTAATTCAACTGTTTGGTTGGATGGAATGGAATAGAACTATAATAGAATTCTTGTGTTTGGTTGAATGAAATGATGTTGTAATAGAATAAGAAAAAAAACTAAAATGACCAGAATACCCTTAGTTGAATTTTTTTAAGTAGATGATTATTGTTATTATTATTAAATTTTAATAAGATTATTATTAAAAATAATTTATTAAAAATAATAAATAATTTAATCATATTTTACCATAATTATTACTAAATATAATTTAATAAAATTCTTAATATAATTATTATTATATGAATTAAAAATCATAATATATAATACTATAAAAATAATATATAATCTACTTTATTATTTTTAAAGCGCACTACATAATATGCTAAGATATCATTAGTGAAACAAATAATTTAATTATTCTACAATAAAAATAAAATATAAGAAGTAATAAATAACTTGAGAATTATATTTCACATTTAAACATAATATTCATATGTTCACGGAATGTTCCTCGAATAATTTTCAAGATTGGAATACTACAATATTTTTTCTCTAGAAATCGTTAATGAGATAATACAATATTTTTCTCTAGAAATCATTCACTATAAGATTGGAATACTACAATATTTTTTCTCTAAAAATCGCCATTGTAAAAGGACATGATTGAATGTGCAGAGGTTTTGCAATCTATCCCTAAGTTAAAGTAATGCGTTAATAGAATAACTTGATATCCTTAAATATTCTATTCAGTTTCTCATAGTTCTCATATTTAATTCAACCACCAAAAAAAAAAAGGGGAAGAAAAGAGAAACTGTACATGAATAAGACAACAAATGAGTGTATGGTAGGAGCTGGTATTTACATTGAAAAGATTACGAAATAAAATCATCGGTTTGCCCCAAAATGTGATTCTACCCAGATCCGCCCCTCATCACTCTGATCAATAAAACATTTTAATAGCATCCAAAAGATGAATAAAAAAAAGGGTTGCCAAGACAAAAAAAAGCATTGTAATAAGCAACCAAAACAACCGTTGAAAATGCTTTAAATTTTTTTAGATAGATAATTATTGTTATTGTTATTAAAATTTAATAAAATTATTATTAAATATATTTTAATAAAATAAAATAAATAATTTAATCATTTTTAATATAATAATTATTAAATACAATTTAATAAAATATTATATAATTTAATAACATTCTTAATAAAATAATTATTATATGAATTAAAAATCATAATATATAATATTATAAAAATAACATAAAACTTACCTTATTATTTTTAAATTGCAATACATATTTAATGTGCTAAAATATCATTAGTGAAACAAATAATTTAATTATTCTACAATAAAAAACAAAGTATTAAAAGTAATAAATAGCTTGTGATTAAAAAATTTGACACTAAAATAGAATTAATGATATAATTTAAATGTTAATTTATGAGTTAAGTAATAATTTTAATCGATACTTTGTTACATATAACAAACAATATAATGTTACACTTCACATTCTCATTTCATTTAAATTGTGACAGAAGGAAAGAGCATCACCATTGTCAATGGAGATTTCCATTATACTTGTAGTTTCTAAAGGTCACTTTCTCAATACAGGAAAATTCTCAGGACATGTATCATTCTTGTGATTTCATGCCAACCTAGCTCCACCAAATCTCCAAACTTGTAGCTACAATAGGTATGCTGGAGAAGTACTCACATGCATCTCCGATTATGCACTTATCAGCCATCAAGTTGTATCAGTATTGCCTTCTTGCTGTGCTTTAGAAGAATCTTCCTCTTTCTCCATGATCTGCTGGATACCCTCTTGATATCCTTCTATGAAACTCTTAAGAGCATCTCTATATGCTGAAGCCCTTGTCATGTATAACCTCTGTAAAGCAGGCCTCAAAGTCTCCATCCCTCCTCTTGCAGCAATCACTATTAAATCATTTCCATAGACAACATCAAAACAATGTAAAATTCAACAAGATAAACTATAATACCAGGAAAATAAGAGAGAGAAAAGGGTGAGAAGAGAGAAATTTGGCCTAAAAAATTTTAGTTGAAAATTTAATATTTCCTCAACAACTGAACTTTGGCCTGGTGAAGAAGGGATTCACCAAAAATATGCCAATGGAAGTGTAAAATATAAGACTTGAACACAGGTGCCAACAACAAAATAAAACAAAATGCAGTCACAGATGACTCTGAGCAGCCAGGGGAAAAAGAAATCAAAGAATAAATTCCAAGCTACCTCTAGAAAAGTTCTACTAAAAAGGGAAATTTAAATGAAAACCTAACTGAACTCAAGCATTACGGGACTTTGTTCTTTGACCTCCATAAGATGTCTCAAGCACGAATCTAACGGTTTATTGCACATATAATATGCCATATATTTTGCAAGTCATGCTATATACTTCTTGATTCATTACAGACAACTTATACATTTGAACATTTCAAGATAAGAAACCACAAAGTAAAGTTCCTCACCAATATCCTCCAAGGTCGAAGGTTCTATCTCTGTACTCTTACTCTTATCTCCATTGGATTTACCTTTAATCCCATCATCCTTCTTAGAATCGTTTGGTCTAAGATCAGGACCAATATCCCTTACCCAACTTGCAGTATAAAGCTTAGAGGCCTCCTTCAAGACCTAAAGAAGGATGACAGGTTTTTTACTAATTATATACTAAAAATAAATGTCTCTTATTCCCTAATGCATAGGCAAATAATAGGCTCTTGAGCATTATTTGACATCAAGTGGTTAAGTTAACCATCATGTAAGAAGAACAGTACATAAAAGTCATTTGATCATTTCAATATCCCAATGATCTATAGTACTAAATTAAAATATACAGATTTCACTTTCTCCGCACAATATTTTTTCTAAGTCAATTTTAAGGTACACCTATTAAGAAAGGTTGAATCCTCCAATACATCATGGAGAAGAGGTAGACATTTTACATTGATAGAGATTAATGTAAAAGAAAAATGAGCATATATGATAAATCCTGCTCTAACAAATAAAGCATGAAATAGAATTCCAGTATATCAAAAATCATGGGTAGAGTAGACTACATCGTTTGCAATTCATACCACAACCATTGACACCCAAAATATGCATCAAAAGAAACAGAAGAAAAGCTTCTTACAGTCAGCATAGGCCAAAATGTTGCCTTCAGTTCTTTATAGATATTAACCGAGGATTCAAAACGCAAGAACCCCAAAACTACATAATATATACTGTTCTAGATTGCAGCCCAAACTGTTTGATCAAAGATAACTTTTGCTGGAACCACCCACCAGTCATCGAAAGGAAACAAAGCCTGGAACTCAAAGTGTTTCAGTGCTCCATGGAAAAAAAATGACTCAAAGCAGCAAAACATATAAACTATGAACCACAAGTATTACCTCTCAAAACTGGTAATAATAATGAGAAAGGGATCTATGAAGAGTAAATCCAACAAGGCCCGATCTGAAGGCTTTCCTTCATAACACTACACACAGGCTATACAATATGAGCTGAATGCAATATATGTTTACGTTTAAAGGATTAATAGAGAGAGTGGAGAAGAGAGAGAAACTACTTGTGCAATCTAATTTCCTATTGAATAGACTATCCCACTTATTGCCATTTTGGCTATCACTGGTTTGGCTTTAAGAGCTTGTTCGTATGCAATCCAATTATGTTCTGGAACATATTGGAGTACCTCATAAAGTGTCCATCCCTGTTAATCATTCATAAGAATCAAATAAATACTAAGATAGGAAAAAAAATAATATTGTAGCATTTAGATTTCACTTCATTTTATTTTGAGGACTCCAGCTTTCACTTGGTTTTTGAAAGCTAATCTGCATAAACCTCAAATTTCCAGGAAAGCACAAATCATAAATAAAGACCCCCTTTTTCTTTTACAAGCAATGTTTCAGATTTCATGGTTAGTTTAGAAAGTTATAAACACCTCAACAATTTTCAAGATTAAAATCATAAAATGACGAACGAAAGAGATTAACCAACTCTAGCACAGAGAGAAGTGAAACCAAGGAAAACTACTACCAAGCAAAAATACCCTTCTCAAAACAAGAGCATACCAAAAAAAAGCTCTTTTGAAACGAATCATTATTCAACTCTAAGTAAAACAGGAAATAGAATTAAACTGCAAAAAAAAAAAAAATTGAAAAACCTAGGAGATAACTTACATGCCAATAATCATGATCAGTTGTAAGCAACTTGGATACAACAAACGTGTCAAATCCAAGAACGATAGAGGCATTGATTGTTCTACTACTCAACTTCTCGACATCATCATGGCCATCACCATCATCACCGTGACCACCTCCAACCTCTGAAGAAGAAGCCTTCAAAGTTTTGGAGCCATTTGGGAACAAAAGCTTCTTAGGTTCATGGGAATGACTGTTCTTCTTTGAAGCCAATTCTTTGTCCTCTGTGACTGATTGAATGACCCAATCTGCGCTTCTTGGTACCTTTCTTTGGAGCCCAGAAATTAATAAGCAAACAAAACTCTACGGAAGAGAAATTGGAAAAGAAAAGTACCAAGAAGCGCTCGTGCCAAGTCAATTTGCTGCCCTGTAGTTGAAACTGCAGAAAGGAGATAGATGATGAAACAATGAAAGAAGATGATGTGAAGGAAGAAGAAGCAAAAATGTTTACCTGCCCTTGGATGAAGGGGAGGAATGCCGGAGTCGAAGGGTATGTGAAATGGCTGCTGATTGAGAGTGTTTTTGACGTGAAATTTTGGTAACGGTAGAATAGGTTTCTTCAAGCAACGAATAGGTAAACGGTGAAGAAGGCACGGAATAGAAATCCCCAAAAATCTCTGTTTAAGCCTGGAATGGAATCCACCCGTAATAAGGTATTACGTTGAACCAAACGCCAGTTTAAGTTGGCCTGAAGAATAGGTTAGTAATAGGCATGTAATGGTTTAGCTATTACCTTCAACCAAACATGCTCTAAGAATTTTCAATCTCTTCATAATATTATATTTCATTAAATTAATATTATTAATTCTTATTTCTCTTGTTATTGAAAACCTATCCTTGGACAATCTAAGAATTGATTTTCAATCATTGTTGTTAGATTTCACAAAAGGTATGTGAGGTTTGCATCATTTGGTATCCAGAGTTTAGAATTCTTCTAAATTAGATAGATTTCTATTTTTATTGGGTCTTCTTCATTTTTTTCTTCTTATTTTCATCATTCTTGTTCAACTGCATTTCTTTTCTAGAAATTAATTTTTTTGCAACTTACTTTTCTTGTAGTATATTCTTTTAAATCACAACAATAAAACTGACTTTTTAGTGGCGTTTTTAGAAGTGCTGCAAAAAACGCCATTATAGATAACGCCGCCAAATTTTGCGGCATTTATTTGAAAAAACACCGCTAAAGGTCATGACCTTTAGCGGCGCTTTTCCCATAAACGCCGCTAAAAGTCATGACCTTTAGCGCGCTTTCTCCATAAACGCCGCTAAAGGTCATGGCCTTTAGCGGCACTTCTCTCCCACAAACGCCGTTAAAGATCATGGCCTTTAGCGGCGCTTTCTCCACAAACGCCGCTAAAGATCATGGCCTTTTAGCGCTTTCTCCACAAACGCCGCTAAAGGTCATGAAATTTAAATATATATATATATTATAAAGGTCTTGAAAAATATAAAAAATTAAAATTCATTATCAAAATATTGAGAAGAATAATGTCATGATATAAATATAAAAATTTTCTATTAAAATTCATTATCAAATTAAAATAAAAATATAGAATCAAAACTAAAATAAATAATAAAAATTAGATTAAATATAAATATAGAATCAAAATAATAAACCACCAAACTTGTATACCGCCCACCATTATAAGTCACTAAAAGCAAGAAAAACAAAATGACTTAATTCATGGAATTCACGAATGTTAACATCAGACATGAGTTTAAAACTTTGCCTTCGGAAGGATGTTCAAAACCAGAATCCACAATAGATCGAAGCAGCTCCGGTTTCGGCAGAAAGTCTCTGAATCCCGAACTGCGAATTCCAACATACCCCCTACACCACATAAAAAAAAATATTGCTTTACACTAAAACTAGCAGATTATATTAGAACATTGTTTTCCTTAAAAATATGTATAAATTAAAATCAACTAAGGCTAAAATACCTGAGGAAGTGCTTTGACATAGCTGCGATAAGTATAAAGAACTGATGCTATCTACTTCCCATCCTGGATAAGTGTGTTCTGCCATGCCATCAAATACAAGATCAGAGACAAAAACAAAACACTAAAAAGTTTATCAAAATTTTGCAATTAACTTTAGACTCTAACTAGCTTGGGCAAAAAATAAGTATTTACGCATATAAGCAAAAAGGAGAAAAAAATAAAATAAATTGACATACAAGCTGATTGAGAGCTTTTGTGTCCTCTGTAAGAGCAGAAACGATAAGCAGAAGTAATCATGATATGGTTCATATTTCTGTCCAACTGCATAATGGAGAACTTGAAGAACTTCTCCATGCTTTGTAGATATGAAATTAGCCAACTCATCAGAAAGAAAAGAAAAACAATTAGCCAAAAGAAAGAAGCAATAATTGGAAAACCAAGGACAATCCATTTAATTGTAAAAGAAAGAATGCTGACAAGTAAACCAGGAAGTTTATCTTACAATGCAACTGAACATTAGCATTTTGAATTCAAGCAACATATATCAACATTTTCAGTTTCATTTATGAATTTAAACAATGTTGAAAAACATTCAACTTTTGTGATAATTGATGGATAGAATGAAGATTCAGAGGTCTACTGCTCTACCTTCCGATAGAGTGACGACTTGACATAAACAAATACAGAACTAGTAGCTAATTTGCACAAATTTATATTAAGCAGTACTGTAAAATATCACACTTGGCAAGTGAACGATGACGGGGCAAAAGCAATGTTTCTTATTTCTTCTTCAAACTCTATTTGAGATTATACAAGGTATAGGGTTTATGGCTTAGGTGCATCATATCTACTCTTCTCTTATCTTCCCAACCACAGGTTTAACAGGTCTTTTACCAACTTAATCTTAACATAAACATTGTCTTTAGATTGAGAAATGCAATTCACATGTACATTAAACATATGACATGTGGAGTTCATATGATAAGCAAAGTAGTTTAAAGTAAAATTTGTTGTAATTTGTTTCTTCATGAAAAGCACAAAAGGCATTTAAGAAAAACAAAATGAAAAATAAACTAGTTATTTTAAGTACATCTAACTATTGGAAATTTTGTACTGATAAAGGAATTGTAAGAATAAACTCAACAGCACACAAAAAAAAATCTATTACTCTGCACTGGGAATAAACAGGCTTCAATGCTGAATAGAAAACCTACAAGCCTAACTGCATTTAAGATAGAGGAAACACATTACTGACATCTAAATCAATATAACATCAGTGAACAAAATATAGAAAAAGGAGAAATTCAGCAACCTGATTACAAAGTGGTTCTAATTGCAAACTCTCCACTGTAATTCGCTTTTTGACCTTAACTTTGTTAACTCGACCAAGATTTTCAATATTGCAATGTTCCTCAAACATGATAACCTATAAAATACAAGTAATATTTTATTAATATAACTAAATTATAATATTAAAATTAAAATACTAAATAACATTTTAACTTGAAAACAGAACTAAATCTATTAAAATTCTAAAAAATAAGAATTATATTATATATAACAATATTTATGTACGCGTAAATAAAAAATACTCAATGCCAAAAGTTCCAACTTCCTAATCTGGATCTCCTACACGTTCAAATAAAAATATATATGTCAAACAAGAATTTTTGAAGATGCTAAATTCAAAAATAATGCCAATGTAATAAAGGATTAGGATATTACTGGATAGTTTTAGCATTGACAATAACTACATTTCTAAAATAGGATGGTTTCTCAATCATTTAGGTTGTTCCTTGACAGCAAGTTTAGAGAGTTAAGAGGAAATAATTGACTGAGGGTGGATGAAAAGATGGCATTAAGCTAACCTTGTTAGTGTTTGAGTCGTTAGAACATAAAGTGGAGGATCAACAACACTCTCATCAATAAAAAGCAACGTTTTACCCTAAAAGACTAGCGTTGAATCATGGTATCTGAAAAAACTTAACGAATTAGAAATGGTTGTAAAGAAGCAATGAATAAGAAAATTACATACTATGAATTTATATTCAATGCACTCTCTGTAAATGGTTATCAACATGGAAATGAAAGGATCCTTATATGAAACAATTGAATGAAAGGATCCTTATATGAACCATGGTTATATGAAGTTTCGTCGGCAAATGAAAATGAAAGAAAACTAAAGCAACATGGTTCCAAAGGTAGAAAGCTATCTAAGTTAATGTCTTCATGCACACAGTTTTGGAAAAAGTTCACATCTCTTAGCTAGGTGGATATACTGGCAAGCTTGATAGATCACATGAATAAGGCTTTGTAGTGAAATACTGAAAATTGAAGATTTAAGAGGGTCACATCTCAGTTTCTTTTTTTTTTTCAAATCGAGAGAAAAATAGTAGCTAAATTTTATTTGGGGGATTTAGGGCGAGCGATTGATGAACCAGACTGAAAAATCATAAGGTCTAAGCTTAAGACAATCCAATCTAACATCAATGGCAGTTATGATAGCTTAATGCACGATGGAAATGATAGCTCATTTAAGCTATGATATGCTTGCTTTCAAGTAAAAACAACAGCATCGCTTAAAAATAACATATATCTTGGACTCTATTTTCCATGAAAATTGAATCTAATGGAAATTTGGGTTTACCAAAATTGCGACCAACAATGCAATGCCAAGTAGGTCCATGTTTCTTGTCGAATTCTTTCTTAATGTACTCTGCTACATCTTTCTCTACATTGTTCTTCTCGAAAGCTTAGTCAAAACCTCCAGAAGGAAAAACCACTCCAAGTCAGCAAATTTACAGTTTTTACTAACAAATCAAGATCAAACGAAGAAAACCCAGAAACTAATTCCAATAAAAAAGCCATAAAAATTAGGAATCTTGTAAGGTAGAGAAAAAGAGCTAACGGAAATGGCTATATTGACGGCCTCTTTTCGCATGACGTCTTTCATGTCGGTGCTTTTGATGATAACTTTCTTGGGTTCTGCAGTAAGCGCCGGAGAAGGCTTCAATTCATCGGTTCTCCGTTGTTTCATCGTCAGAGCTCCGGTGGTGCTTCTCTTAGCTGCTTCAGTACTCATCCTCTTTTTTTCTTTTTCGTTTTTCAAATTCCAGAGCCAAAAAAAGAGAAAAAGAAAAGGGAGAGACTTAGTTTCCACAAAATTCCAGTTTGCAACAATGGGGATTTTGTTTTGGAAGAAAACGAAAAATTTATTTGGGAAAAATTTTTAGAGTAAAAGGGAAAAAGAAATAAGTACAAACTTCTATTCGGGGATTTAGTACGCGCGACTAAATTTTCCATGAGAAGAGGGAGTAATGGGCAGTAATAAAAAATTATTTGTCTTTTGCGGCGTTTTTACTAAAAACGTCACTATAAAATTTTAATTTTTTTTCATTTTTAACCTATTTTTTCTATTTTTTTCTTTAAAATTTTTTGTCTTTGGGTTTATTTTTTTTGGAATTTTTTAAAATTTTGAATATTAAACTTTTAATTAAAATATGGACTAAAATATTAAATTTTAAATTTTTAGTTTTTATTTTTAAATTTTTAAATTTTTAATTTTAAATTTTTATTTTTTATTTTTATTTTTGAGTTTATTTTTATTTTGGTTTAATGTGTAATTGTAGACGTGAAATTCTAATTATGGTTTAAATGTATAGTTGAAACTTTAACTTTAATTTAATCATACACATTTAAAAAATAAATACATCAATATATTTTTATATTGAATAAATATAAATATTTATGTATGCATGCAATATATAAATATAAAATAATGTTATATCAATAATTGTGTTAACAATTTATAAGAACTATATCAAATTAAAGTTCATGCATGTATACAATTGCACACTAAACCATTATTTTAGGGCGTGGGGTTTAAAAGGTTGGGGTTTAAGGGTTAGAGTTTTAAGGGTTTACGATTTGAGATTTAGAGTTTAGGGTGTTGGGATTAAGGTTTATTGTTTAGAGTTTTAAGGGTTTATGATTTGAAATTTAGGGTCTAGTGTTTAAAGAGTTATTGATTAGTGTTTATAGTTTTAGGGGTTTATGATTAGAGATTTAAGGTTTGGGGTTTAAAAAGTTGTTGATTTAAGGGGTTAGGGGTTAGGGTTTAAAGAAAGCCATAACATTGATTTTAACAGTTTCGTAACTTAATTAAATGAAAACTTCTAATTAAATAGTTTAGTTATCAAAGTGTAACTTTTCATAATTAAGTAACTAAAATAAAATTAACTTTCCCATAGCTAAGTGAATGGTGTAGTTAATTTATATTGTTTATAAAGTCGGTTTTAGATATGATCAAAATAAAATCGAATTCAAAATAAAAATAAAACCTTATTTAATTTGTTATAACTTAGTCCTATCCAAAATAGATAATTACCTATCCATATCAATCATTACTTTTTATTTATTTTTCAATAAATAATTTGTTATAATTTTAAAACATTAAAATTAATATTATCTCTTTTATAATTATATAAGAGATTATTTAATATATAAATTAAAAACACTAATTAATCTAAATCTTAAACCCTTAATTATAGTCTCCAAACCCTAAATCATAAAACAAAAACCATCAACCTTAAAAGAATAAAAACACACTCTATAAAACAAGTTGGAACTAAAACAACACTTATTTAAAAACACAAGAAAAAAAAATAAAAAAGAGTTGCAACTTTTAATAAGAAGATTGATTCTGAATAAAAGAAAATTCACTGTTTTATAAAAAGAAAATGAGTTACAATTAAAAAGCGTGGAGACACAAATGAGTGCAGAGGATTTTTCGTTCAGTATAAATAAATATATATTTTAATTAATCAGTATAGATAAATATTAAAATAGTATAAACAAAAACTATTAATAAAATTTAAAGGTAAACTTATCATTTAAAAGCGTTTTCCACAAAATATCCCTTCAATCCATTAAACAATATAACACCTTATTAATATATAAAAAATATTTTTTTATCAAAATCAAGATATCTATTATCGATAACAATAATTAATTATAGGGTTTAGGATTTAATTATTGAATATGATTCCCTTGATATTAACATACTATATACCCATGGCCATTAAACCTTAAACCATAAAACCTTAAACCATAGACCTTAAACCTTAAATATTAAACCCTAAACCCAAAAATAAATTTAATCAATATTAAGTATTGCTTCCATAATTTATTATGAACATAAGCTTTTACATTACTATCTATGTATATACACATCAACATCCATATGATGTTTTTGAGGGTTTAGGGTTTTAGGGGTTATAGTTTAGTGTTTATGGTTTTTAGGGTTTAGGGGTTTAGTATTTTAGGGGCTATAGATTAGTGTTTATGATTTTTTTGGGGTTTAGGATTTTAGGGGTTATATGAATTTTAGCGGCGTTTTATCGAAAGCGCCGCTAATGCTCTAGTTTTTAGCGGCGTTTTACCAAAAGCGCCGTTAATGCTCAGTTTTTAGCGGCGCTTTCGGTAAAACGCCGCTATTGCTCCATTTTTTAGCGTCTTTTTTGGTAAAACACCGCTATTGTTCTGTTTTTAGCGGCGTTTTTTGTGAAAAGCCGCTATTATTCTGTGTTTTACAATTTTTGCGGCGTTTTTTGATAAAACGCGGCTAAAAACGCCGCTAAAGCCCTATTTTCCTATAGTGAATCAGATAGATTTCTTATTTGATCGAGTCTTGCTCTCTTTTTTTCCTCTTATCTGTGTTCATTGTGTTTTCATCGTTCTTGTTCAATTGCATTTCTTTTCCAGAAATTAGTCTTTGTGCATCTTACTTTCTTGTAGTATATTCTTCTAAATCAGATTGATTTCTTATTTGATTGAATCTTGTTATTTTTTTCCTTCTTATCTTTGTTTATTGTGTTTTCATCATTCTTGTTCAATTGCATTCCGTCTTACTTTTCTTGTCATTAAGGTTTTTTTTTTTTTCCAAAAAAACACATTCATGTATTAATTAAATAAACAAAGCACTACAGTATCAACAACAACAAAAAAAAAAAACACCAATAAATCAACAGAGAAAAATAAGAGCATACATAAAATTCTAAGATAATTTGAAAAAAAATTCGTTGAAAGAATTGTGAAAAAGACTCAAAAGATCAGGAGGAAAAAATTTTAAGAGTAAATGTTTTTTCTTATTATTTTAATCCTAGATTGGACGGTGTGGAATCTTAAGATCTAAAAAGAGAAAGAAAAATTGAAAAAATTAGATTTATTAAAATTTTGATATTATTAGTTTTAATTTATAAAAGTGTAACTATATTTAAGATAAATTTTATATGGTTACTTTTAAGTCATTTTGCAGAAATTTTATTGAAAATCTCATTAAACATTTTGATATTATTAGTTTTAATTTATTAAAGTATAATATTTAAGATAAATTTTATATGTTTACTTTTAAGTTATTTTGTAGACATTTTATTGAAAATCTCATTAAACATTTTCAAGACTTCAAAATACTCGAAAGCATATTCTAAAAGTGTTTTATTTTATACAAAATATTTTTTAATTGATCCCATGTAGTTCTAAAGTTTTTGAGATGGTTTTAAAGCAGTTTAGTGGCTAAGTATCAATATCCAACACTAAAATGTAGACACCTTGAAAACAAAATAAAGTCAAGTAGCGAATCAGATGGAACTCGATGGGGGAGACGACGGGGAATCAGCGAATCGCGCTACAAAAAAGGTTCAAATTCGCGATAATGAGGGGAACCAGAGCGCCGAGAGGGAAGCAGCAATAGCCTCTAGGGGTACTCTTTCTTGGAAGGATCGATTAATGGGCACAGGACTTTTCACAAACGGGGAAACAGCAAACACAATAGAACCAAATGCAGATGATGATTTTGAGGTTTCGGAGGGCAACGTGGAACGATCGATTATCAATGGCATCCATTCGATCAAGTTTTCTGAGCGAATCAACCAAATTATCATAAAACAAATGAAATACACAGTAGTAGTCAAATTACTAGGAAGAAATATTGGATATGCTGCCTTACAAAACAAACTTACTGTACTCTGTAAACCTTCACAACCATTCAGACTAATAGATGTGGAGAATGGTTACTTTCTGGCCAGTTTTAAGAATCCCGAAGATTACGAGAGGGCTTTATGTCAAGGTCCTTAGGTAGTCTTTGGACAGTACTTAACGGTACAGCCATGGACCATGGATTTCAACCCTGCTCAGCCATACCCTAGAACAGTTATGGCCTGGATCCGACTCCCTGGGCTGTCTGGGCACATGTACAAACGACAAGTTCTGCAGGAAATAGGAAAAACAATTGGAAAAGTCGCAAAACTAGATTTTAATACCGATAATGGGGAAAGAGGTAGGTTTGCAAGAATGGCTGTATTTATCAACTTAGAGAAGGCATTGATTTCTCAAATCATTATTAACGGAGTAGTCCAACGGATTGAATATGAGCACTTTCCAACAGCATGTTTCCAGTGTGGACACTATGGGCATATTAAGGAAATTTGTCCCAAAAGGGAGGTGGGATTAAAGGACATTGAAGAAGAAGCAGTAGGTGACAAGGCAAATCAGAAGCATACTATAGACGAGAGCACAGAAGAAAACGTCAATATAGAAGCATATGGCCCGTGGATGCTTGTAAAAAAGAAGCCAAGGAAATTGGGAAGGACAAGATGACAAGAAGTTGGTGGTGGCGTAACAGGATTAGAAAGAAAATCAAGGTTCCAGATCTTGAAAAACCTTGATGGCGATGAACTGGAATAAGAAGCACTTGACCTGCCAAAGTCGGGCTCAGGAGAAGGGGGTGGGCTTATGCACAATACCTAGACCAAACAATATACGGATGGGCCGAATCTGGGACAACAATCAACAAGCCCCCCTCTGCCTAATAGGGAAACGGGTGGGAAGATGGGAAAACCCAATCTAAGTCAAGGGTCCACGGGTCTGGATAAACGGAAGGCTGGCCAACATCACAGAACTTGGGTCAACAACAAGCAATGGAAATTGGAATTGAAATTGCGAGGCCAATCCATGATAACAGAAGTACGAATAATAAAATAAGTTTGACTTTAAGAGAAAATACTGCAGGTTCGAATGAAGGTCGGAGTCAATGTGCCACATCTGGCCCAATAGAGGAAACAACTAGGAACTTAAATAAGGAAGAATCAGATCTAACTTGCTGCAACGATAATAATAAAGAATCAGACTTCTTGTGCAAGCTGGATCTTTTGAGAGATTTAAGCCACGGTGTTGTAGGAAATCATGAGGGGCACTCTACTCAACCAAACTTGCAATCACTGCAAGAAATTATAAAGCTCCCAACAACAGACATTCTTGACACGACCAAGCATTCGGCAGTACTCTTTAAAGAAAATTCTCAAGGCACAAAAGAAGGGTCGATACAAAAGAATAGAGATAAAATAGGAGAGCATTAGTCTATTTTTCCAGTAACACGAAGTATTATGAAAACAGGGAATTCCAGGAAAGGAAGGAATCTCAAAGTCAACAAAGAAAAGGTAATCCCTTTAAACCTTCTCCATCAAGAATTACAATATCTAAATCCATTAGTAGTATGGTTGAATTATTGAAAAACCAAGTCCAACAAGGGTTAGTAAACGAGGTCCCTAAAGGGGTAGACGGAGAAATAGGAGATCAGGCAGAAATTAGGTAGTACCTTTTACTACTGCCTTGGTTTTTTTTTTTTTTAATTCTACAAATGACCTTAAGAATCTCAATTTTATCATGGAATTGTCAAGGATGTGCAAGTGATAAATTTTCACGTACATTTAAAGAGTATAATAGAGAACATCACCCATACATCATTAGTTTATTAGAACCTAGAATTAGTGGTCGTAAAGCGGATGAAGTAATCGCAAAACTAGGATTACAACATTCTCATCGAGTAGAAGCTAGAGGATTTTCGGAGGGAATATGGATTGGCTGGATGTCCTCCGTTAATCTTGAAATCCTCCAAAACCACCCCCGATACATTCTCACATAGATATCATACGGACCCTATGCTCAAAAAGTTCTATTAGCCTTCGTATATGGAAGCCCCAACAAAATGAAGAGGAGCTATTTATGGGAAGCCTTACAGGTAACTATTCCAATGACCAACATCCCCTGGTTGGCAATTGGGGATTTTAATTCTATTTTATCGAGAAATGAGAAAAATGGAAGAAACTCAATTAGAAAACGATGTCCCCTATTCGGAGAGTTTGTTGAAAAAAATTAGCTACAAGATCTAGGATTCTAGGGACCCTCATTTACATGGCAAAGAGGAGGAATATTTGAAAGGCTGGATCAAGCAATTGGCAACATTCCTTGGATCCACACCTTTCCAAGGAGCCTAGTCATGCACTTAGTGAGAATTAAATCTGACCACCGACCCCTTCTACTGGACTTGTGTCCAGATGATAGTCAAGCAAAGGGTCGACCCTTTCGATTCCTAGCAGGATGGACTCAACACCAAGATTTTTCAACCATGATTTCAAATCTATGGGAACATAACGGGGACATGTCCTCCACACTAGAAAAGTTTACTTTAGGATTAAAAGAATGGAACAAAAACATCTATGGCCACATTGGAACCCGAAAACGAGAAATAATGCAAAAACTAAAAAAAATCCAACACACTCTAGAAAAAACAAACTCAGTAGTCTTGTTCCAAAAGGAGATAGAGTTACGAAAGGAGTTGGAAAAAGTCCTAAATCATGAAGAAATACTCTAGAAACAAAAATCAAGGTGTGACTGGCTCAAACAGGGAGACAGAAATACAAAATTCTTTCATGGTAAATGTAACACCCCCTTAACCTTATACCATCACCGAAATAGGGTTACAAGGCATTACCAGACTTATACACTAGCATTTATAAAAACTGAGTCATAAATTTGCATTCCAAATCGAAACTTCTCAAATTACACTATAAAGTCTATAAAATGGATCTACGGGGCCTAATACATGTTTTAAAAGTAATTCTGGATTAAACCGGCAACTTTGGAAAATTTACCTTGAAGATAGGGGCACACGCCTGTGTGGCCTGGGACATGGCCGTGTGGCCAGCCCATGGGGTTCCCATGGCCATGGGGCTAGGCCGTGGGCAGATCTAACTTGCACACACGGCCGTGGAAACAGCTCATGTGACATAAACAGAGAGCCATACGGCCTGAGCACACGCTCATGTGACTTGGTCGTGTGAAAACATGATTTTTAACCATTTTTAAGCTATTTTCACATGCTAAACACAACTAATTCACACCCAAACATTTACTAATAGTTCTTAAATCAAATATCATTTATTATGCCATTCAAACTTAGCAAATATTTCATTCATTCACTTCAATACCCCTTAAGGATTATGTACCACAATTCATATCAAAATTATACTACATTATCATACTAGTCAAACTCATGTAAGTGTAACTTCCAAAATATGCATATTTCATAACATGCTTCAACAACTTTCATGATTATTCACTATCATGTACAAATTAATACCTTAACAACCTAGGTACATGTTATTTTACCAAAAGAAAGGTACTTTACCACTTTAAGTTCGGGATTAGCTTGGATGCTGAGTCCTTAGCTTTCTTTCGTACCTAGTCCTGCACACGGAAACATACCATACGCTAAGTATACACTCAGTGGTATTTCTATAAACTAATACTTAAAACAATAATAAACCATGTATATACATTGTAACTTAAAGCCTTATGCATTCATTTCATAACTCTTTCATGTAGTTAAGCAATTCATATATATGTATATATTTATATATTTCTTATCACTCGATATCTTTCAACTTTGTATACCAGTCACAGTCACATAATTAATAGTAAACAGTCTTCAGTACTTTCATTTACCCCTATTAACATAACTCGGACCTAAACGGATACACGGATGCAACCCACATCGGGATAATATCTGATGTTTCATCGGTAAACCGAATACACCGTAGGGTAACGATATGATATGATATGATAAAGATCATAGTCAAGTATGAAGTACCTCTTCGAATGAATCGGAACGATTCTGATGAGTCGACACATATAGTGTCTCATCAACACACAATCGGAATATCCCTGAACACTTCCAATCCTATGGCATGCCAATTGTATCCGACTAGCCCGACACTATTAATAGGGTATTCAAATTGTTTCATTTCAACACAGAAGTAGTAACAGTTTCCATCATATCATTCATTATACATTCTAACTATTAAAATAACAATTACATTGTATTAAATCATTAAGCATAGTTTATAGAAATACAAACTGAAATTCTCGAGTTTACTCATTATCCTCGTTCACTTTCTCTTTCCCCTTCTTTGACGATGTTTCCGGCACTACGTTAGCTACGAGAAATTAAAAAATTTTAAAAATTATCAACATACTATATCACCTTACACATTTCAATTTCTACACAACTTTTGCTTAAATTCCAATTTAGTCCTATCACCATAACCATTCTTTTCTTCAAAATAAATCCTATATTTTCATTCAATTATCACTTTAAACCATTCCAACTCTTAATTTTTTGGGCATAAAACATTAATTCTAAAATTTAAACAATTTACTCCCTATTATAACAAAACTTATATCTATATTTACAATTTAATCATTCTCCCACTTCTAACTTGAATTTCTATCAATTAAACCAATAATTCTTCCATTGATTCAACTTAATCAACATCTAAAAATTCAATAACTTTCTAAATTTCAACATAACTCAAATAGTATTTCTTCCTAGGATTCCATAAACACCAAAATTACAAGAAAAAGGGATTAAAATGACTTACCACTTAAAGCTTGAACTTTAAAACCCTATTTTTCCTTTCTCTTTATTTCCCTTTTTCTTTCTTTCTTTCCCTGTTCTGTTCATGCCCTTATTTTTCCTTTTTCTTTATGTTTTTATTTCTTTTTTTTATTATAACTATTATATTATATCATTATTATTATATTTTAAATTATAATTATTATTTCTTAAATATTAAGTAAATACATATATATTCATAGATTTGTACCAATTAAAATAGTACACATGTATTTATACTTACCACACACTTGTCACATAAGGCTTATTTGCTAATTTAATCCCATGAATTTTCTCTATTCTACAATTAAACTTTTACACTATATTCAATCTAGTCCTTTCACTAAATTAGCCTTAATTCAAGCTAATTCACTTAACCAAAGTCTAATTAACTACACTACTAGCTTCGTAAATATTTCTAATAAATATTTATGAATTCATTTTGCGGAAATAATGACCTGAAAATTTAATTTTCCAATGACCTTAAAATTTGGGTCGTTACGGTAGAACCCTACATAGACGAAAGGCTAATCGAATAAATGCCCTACGTAATGCAAGTGGAGATTGACTCTATGAGCCAAATAAGATCCAGGAAGAAGCAATAGCTTACTTCCAAAAACTTTATGGGGGAAAATCTGACAAGAGAATTACCCTACCAACTAACCACTTTCCCCAATTGGATCAAACAGACAAAGAATTTCTAGGGAAAGAAGTCTCTAATGAAGAAATTAAGATAGTACTTTTTGATATGGCTCCTCTAAAAGCCTCAGGTAGTGATGGGTTTCATGCTCTTTTCTTCCAGAAATAATGGGACCAAATTGGAAGTACAGTTTGTGATTGGGCTAAAGGAATTTTCACAGGAAAACCCATAGAGCCTAAATTAAATAATACCCTTATTGTCTTAATCCCAAAAGTCGCCCAACCTGAGGAAATATCCCAATTTAGACCCATCAGTCTATGTTCAGTCCTATACAAACTAGTTATAAAAGTTATTGCTAATAGGTTCAAAATACTTTTCCCAAAAATCATTTCACAAGAACAGGCAGGATTCATTGCGAAACGAGCAATCTCTGACAATACCATCATTGCTCAAGAGGTTATATACTAAATGCGAGGCAAAAGTAGAAAATGGATGACAGTTAAAATTGATTTGAAAAAGGCATACGACAGGGTTCGATGGGACTTCATCAATAGCTCTATTCAAGCTGCAATCATTCCAGATTATTTACGAAAAATAATTATGTCAACCATTTCAACATCCACAATGCAGATTTTATGGAATGGAGTTCCCACAGAAAATTTTCAATTAGCGAGAGGAGTTAGGCAAGGATGTCCTCTATCACCATACCTTTTTGTTCTATGTATGGAATGGCTAGGGCACAATCTTCATGAAGTAATCAATACAGGGGCATAGAACCCAATACGACTATCAAGAGTAGGACTAACCTTATCACATCTCTTCTTTGCTGATGATCTAGTAATCTTCTCAAAAGCTGACATAAGTCACAGCTTACTTTTAAAAGATATCCTGAAATGTTTCTGTAAATACTCGGGACATCAAATTAATGCACGCAAAACCAATATTTTCTTCTCAGGTGGAGTAGAGGATACTATGTGCAATAGAATAAGCCGAACACTCAGATTTTAGAGAGTCCAAGATATGGGGTCTTATTTAGGAGTTCCGCTCTTACATAAACGAATAACTAAAGTAACATTAGAGTTTGTTGTTAAAAAATTTAGAGTCAAACTATGTAATTGGGATGTTAAGCAGCTCTCGATTGCATGGAGGTTCACTTTGGCCCAATCAGTACGACTTTTTATCCCAAACTACTTTATGCAATCCTTACAATTCCCAAAAGGAGTGTATGAAGAAATTGAACGGTTAGCAAGACAATTCATTTGGGGATCCAATATAAGACGTCGAAAATTGACACTAGTCGATTGAAACTCTATCTTCCAACCTCGCAAGAGTGGAGGATTAAGCATCCGAAAGCTGAAAGACCAAAATACTTCCTTCCTTTTAAAATTAAATTTTAATCTAATTTCTAAAAGGGAGAGCCTATGGGTTCAAGTCTTAAGATCTAACTACCGAATGGTAGGGATGATCCCAGGAAAAATTACACGAGGAAACTGTTCAGCACTTTGGAGAGGAATTGCGAAAATATGGGCACTATTGAAAGAGAACCTTTGTTGGTCCATTGGAACAAGAGACAGTGTCAACTGTTGGGAAGATCCATGGGTTCCAAAAAAAGGTCCACTCAAAACACGTGTATTATCAACAGAAGGGCTAGCCACAGAAAGTTTAGTCAAAGACATAGTTACAGTTAAAGGTACTTGGGACATCAATACTTTTCGGAATCAACTACCAGAAGACATAATTCAAAAGATTTTAAACATTCCACCTCCACATTCTCAAGCAGGTCCTAATAAAATATTCTGGATGCACACATCGAATGGGAAATTCACAATTAAAAGTGCGTACCAAATGATTAAAGGAAACACATGGAACGAGCAAGAAAGCAAATGGAAGAAGGTGTGGAAATTTCCAAGACCTCAACGAGTGCGCTTCTTCTTATGGCTAGTATATAAATAACGATTGCTCACTAACCTTGAACGAGTTAAAAGAGGAATTAGCCAAACAGAAACATGCCCCGTTTGCTACTATGAGATGGAAGATATTTTGCATGTCCTTAGAGATTGCCCAGCTACAAAGATATTTGGAAAATAATTGTGCCAACATCAAAGTGGTCCCAATTCTTCTCCGGTAATTTATTCGAGTGGACTCAATCAAATCTAGTAGCAACTGGGCAAACAACAAGTCGCGAACTTCTCTGGCCCACACTCTTCGGTATTTTACTATGGCGATTATAGAAAAATTGGAACCTCCTTGTCTTCCAAGGAATCTCATGGAGTACCATAGAAGTCATCAAAGCCTCAATAAACTGGGCAAAACAGTATAATGAAGTTAGCAATAGTGAACCATCTAGGAGTAGAACTTTAGATCTTTTAAACTTTGGCTAAGATATTACTAGTTGCTGTTAACGAACTTTAGGTTTTTCTTTATACCAAAAAAATATATATATAGATACATTGAGAAATTAGTAGCCACTAGCCGCCTGCTATTCTAGAGGGGCAAAGTATATAAGCATAAAAAGCTTATTAAAAGTATAATCGATATTAATCGCTAATTTCATTAAAATAGTTACTAAAAAATATATAATAAAGTGTATATTCAATAGAGATTTTTTTTGTCATCAAACTCCTTGAAGATTTGATCTCCTTTTATAGAAACTTTGATTGTATTCAAAGATTGGATCCTATCCGTGTTTTCTTTAATTCTTGCACATAAAATCTTCATTAATGAGCTTTTAATAATCTTCAAATAACAACAATTAAAGGTACAAACAAATTTGGTCAAAACATGTAACACCTCGAATTTTTTGCTAGTGTCGAAAAAGTTGGTTTGGGCTAAAATTGTATATCAAGCTATTTTGAAAAGTCAAATCGAGAGATTTTCAAGAATTAGTTTTGGGTTAAGTCATGGGTGTTTAATTAGAATAATTATTAAGTTTTAATTAGTGTTATTGATGGGATGGGAGATTGGGACGAAATCTTAAGGTTTGTAAAATTTTTGAGACAATTGTATAAATAAATAAAAGCCGGAATTTGAGACATACGAGGTTTTAAAAGATAATTTTCTCAAGGACCACCTTAAGTAGTTTTTGAGTGGTTGAATGGTTGAGTCTCATTCTTTCTCACACTCTCACTTTTTTCGCTCAAAATTCCCTACAAATTTTCAAGGTTTTTTATTTTATTCTATTCATATCTATCATCATAAATAGATTAAGGTTACTTCAATAATCAATGTGAAATTGTGCATCTGATTGTTTTTCATATCAAACGTAGGGTGTTACCAACATGCCAACCAAACAAGATTAATTATAATATCCTATTAAATATTTTTTAAGTTGCATCTAGTATTACAATTTACGAATATAATAACTTGATAAGAAAAATGATACCCTATGATTTTTTTAATAAATAAGTTAAATTTGATCTCATATTGACATATTTATAAGATTATTTGATCTCATACTGACATATTTATAAGATTTTGCATGATCATTTTATAGAGAATATTACCAGGGGCGAAGCCAGAAAAAAATTTTTGGGGGGGCCGAAGGAAATTTTAATTTTTTATAGTCTATATATTTATAATTTTTAAATGATTAAATTGAATTTTTATAATTTTAAGGGGGCCCAAAGTATAATTTTACCTTTACTAATTTAAAATTTTAAAAAAATCTAAAGGGCCTAAATGAAAATTTCCCATTTTAGGGGGGGCCAGGGCCCATGCCTGCCCCCCTGGTTTCGCCCCTGAATATTACATCAACCTGTTAAGTTGTGAAATTTCTTTCTAAATTGCCCAAATTAGAGTTAAAGCTTTTAAGTTGGAGAAATCTTTATTTATAATTGTATCTCTTAAATTGGGTTTTAAAGAATTTAAAGTTTATATATATTATAAATCATTGAAAATGTTTATGAAGTCTTAAAACTTCACCTAGGTGACCAATTAGATAGTTTTGGTGTGTTAAGCACGTTGATTTTACTCATATGAATAGTTTAGGTAATGTGTGCTTGGGTCATAAGTTATTAGGACTGAAATCTCCATTCATATTGCAGAGTATAATTTCATCATGTTTTAGATCTATAGACTTAATCATGAGTCGGGTCACTCATCAAGTTTGAAGGTCTGCCTAAAAAATGAGAGGATTTGGGCAAAATATAGGCCTAGAAAATAAGCTTGAACAAAAAATAATGCCTGTTTTCTAAATGGGTTGGGCCTCGAGCAGATTTTTTTGGTACGAAACTTGGCATGTATCACGTGCCTATTTTTTTGGGGTTTTCAACTTGTTGGGGAAACATTTATTTTAATATTTTGAGTGTATATGATTATTATATTTTTAAATTTATTTTTATATAAAAATAGTTTAAAAATTATTACAATCGAGCTCTAGTTTAACTTTTTTAATATATGCCCGAGCTTGGAAAAAAATTAGACTCATTTTTCAAGTTGAACTTAGGTCTAGAAAGCGATCTAAAATTCTGCATTAGCCTGGTCCGAACTAGAGGTGAGCATGGGTCGGGCCACCTGGCCCAGCCCGAAGGCTTGCCTAAAATGTGAGAGGGTTTGAATAAAAGTATAGGCCCGAAAAATAGGCTTGGATAAAAAATAAGGCCCGTTTAAAAAACGGGTCGGGCCTCGGGTAAAGGATTTTTTACCTAGGCCCGGCCCAAATTCACTAAAAGACAAAAAAATTTGATTTTTTAATATTATTTTCTTGTTATTTTCTACCTATTTTGCTACCATTTTACTATTATGTTGCTACTATTTTGTTGTTATTATTTAGATATTGTATAAAACTTATTTTGTTGTTAATTTTGTTATTATTTTAGAGACATTTGCTTGTTAAGTTGCATCTATTTTAGTGTTATTTAAGTATACATATTTTTAAAATTTATTTTTAATTTGTTGAGAAATATTTATTTTGATGTTTTTAGTATTTTTGATGTATTATATATATTTTAAAATTATATAAAAATAATATAAAAATTAATATCGA
Organism: Gossypium arboreum; assembly: GCF_025698485.1. Lineage (NCBI taxonomy): Eukaryota > Viridiplantae > Streptophyta > Magnoliopsida > Malvales > Malvaceae > Gossypium > Gossypium arboreum. Next base: position 105,131,144 of record NC_069071.1, on the reverse strand, counting down.
CGGGACGAGTCGGGCCCGGGTTTTAGCATTTTTATCCGGATCGAGATTGGACAAAATTTTAGGCCCATTTTTTGGGCTGAGCCAGCCTAAATTTTTAGTCTGGCCTGGCTGGCCCATGCTCATCTCTAGTCCGAACCAACTGTGATGAGGTTTAGATATATGTTATGCTTTAAACTTAAACTCAACTGTGCATGTAACCTATCTCTCTCACACACACAAATCACGCTGTGGAGTGCTGGATCATGGTTTAAAAGTGCAAAAGCATAGCAGATAATGGGTGGCCTACTTTAGTTTCAGTTATTCCTCTATGAGCAGAAACCCTTGAATTTGAAAAATGAACAACAAAATGATGATATGCATGGGTGAAGCCAGAACAAATTTTTAGGGGGAGTCAAATGAAATTTTAATTTTGTCTATATATTTATAATTTTTAAAGGATTAAATAGAATTTTTATAATTTTAAAGAGGGCAAAGTACAATTTTACCTTTACTAAATTAAAATTTTAAAAAAAATTCAAAGTCCTAAACATAAATTTTCCAATTTAGGGGGCAGGGCCACTGCCAGCCCCCTGTATTCGCCTATGATGATATGGTCAATTTTCAAGAAGTTACCCAAGTAATAAAACTGGTAGAAGCATCTTTATATATTTTATTGCAAAAGGGAGTACAAGTAAAACCTTAGCCACAAAGCATTACACAAAAGATTTCCACTTAAAACCATCATTATTATAGTATAGATTTAGTGTTTGGAGCACCACCTACCCACTCAAAGCAAGCAAATCTAACACTAGAGTAGACTTTGTGACACCGAATCTTACATTAATACTTAAAAGCAAACTGAAGATATCATATGGCAATGCCTAATCTCGGATTAGGCAGCAGTGACTGCTATTTTCATTCCTGCTTGACAATGGCCAATGTAATTGCAGATGAAAAAGTTTTGGCCCTTTTTAAGCTTGATCTGATCCTTGCCTGACTTGAAAACTTTAGCACCTTTTGGTGCTTTGCATGATTTGTATCCTGCTCTGTTCACAGCTACCACATTGTGGATTGAAGGGTTGTAATTGAACACTGCAAATAACATACACGGTATTAGCCAACGTTCATGGAGTTCAACATCACTGATGATGCTAAACAGTTTATATAGATACTGCTGAATCTAATGGGGAAAGCAAAGATTAGAGGATGTGTAAATGCTTACCGAGAGTGTCACCCGCCTTAAAGCGCTTGCGTTTAGGCCAAGCAGCGGCGTTAAAGGTCCACCCACCTCTTCCTCCAACAGTGAAACTTGCTGATTGAGCCACCTCAAAGTGGAGCAACAAGCAGCAGAGCAGCACTGTGGCTGCCACTGCACTGCATCTTCCCTGAACCATTCCTATTTCTCTACAAGGAAAAAATTAAGAGTGGGGTGCACTGGGTGAGCTTGTGAGGAGGAGCTAGACTAGGGAGTTGGCCCCTTATAATGGGGTTGTTGGTTTAGGGTGACTTGAGTAGGACCCATTGTTTCGATCGAGTCAGTGCCATAAAAATCGGTTTCAATTTAGCAAAAAAAATAAAAACTTCAAGGAAAAAAAAGAACCTTTAATGAAATGGTAGTGTGATATTATTGAGAAAGAAAAAGCTAGCTGTGGAATTAAAGTTTCCTAAATTCTAAGGAATTCATATAGCAAAAAAGGAGAACACGGAAAAGAAAAGTGATCAAAGCAAATCATAACCTTATGCCAGATGGTAGGTTTAGATTAAATTGATCCCAGGCGGTGAAAAAGCTAATAACTACAGAATGGTTGAAGCATTGCCTGCACATGATTTGGCCCCCATACATATATAAATTAAATTAACTTTTTTATTAAAAATATTTTTTAATAAAAAAAGTGTAGTATTACAATTACTCACTTTATCCCTTAATTATGAGGTTAGAGATTCAATTCTCTTTCATAAAAACAAAACATATTTCATAACCAACCAAACATCCAATAAAAAAAATAGAGATACCCAATTTTTTTTTTAAAAAATTTAACATATGAAATTGAGAAATTTATTGTTCAAAGTTGGATGCATACAGTGCAGACTATGTTATGAACTTGCATATAGGGCTTAAGCTCTCTTTTCTATAAAAAAAAAATGAGTTCGATGCATATAGTGGTTTTTTCTTAGTAAAACTGAGATTTGGAAAGATCATTTTACTAATCTCAACTGTAACCATTTTAATAAACTAAAAAAAAAAAAACAGCAACTTGTCTGACCTTTTTTAACAGTTGGATTATAATTCCATAACTTCAAACAAAAACAAATTATAACTCTATTAAAATTAAGAGTCAAAGTTAATAACTTGCAGAACCCAATCCACAATATTAGCAGGTTTTCTGCATGGACAAAACCCAATTTCTATATTTAGTTAACTTATTGAAAAAAATATTAGAGAGAGAGAGAGAGCAAATCTGCAGAAACCCCATTTTTTTTTGTCGATTTCTTAGCCAACAAAAATGTTTTCTTTTTGCATGGAAATTCAGACATCGAATCATCAAACATATATGCCACTGCAAAATTTGTCATTGCAAGACAGCTTAAACACAAAAGAATCCTCAGATATGTATGTTCAATAATAATAATAAAGCACTTGAAGTTTCATTATTCCAATGTTTGTACCGATCCAGAAAGGCTTCACCTTTTGCCCTTTATATCCAAAACTGAAGTATCTTTGGTAATAAAACTGGTGTATACCTTTGACCCAAAACATAATATGCTGCTTCTTACCCTCGACAAATAGGATCATTGTTGTCTATTCTGTTTCATTATCTCTTGCTTCTCTCTTGTCTCGTCGCTGTCAGTAGTCTCTTCCTCGAGGCGATCGGGGTTGTACTTTCCCATAAGCAGGGTCAATTCTTTTTCAAACCCTTCCTCAAGCTCAATCAGCTCTTCCCAGTACCGCTGTGTGATTGCCAACCTTCGGTCTTGATGACTTTTCATTAGCTTCTCCCTCTCTGCCTCGAATTCCTCCATCTTCTTCTCCTGGATTGTTATGGACCTTGAGTTTTCCTCCAACTCAATAGCACTGAATGTTCAAATTTTGTTGAAAACTATTATCAGATCATAATTACAGTATAAAGTCAACAAGTTTCAGTTTCAACAAAACAAGACACCAGTAGCAGCAAGTGACCTTGAATTACCCACGGTTGGAGGTTTAGAGTCCGATATAGTAGGCGTCTAAAACGGGTATAGATATAATCTTGTTCTAAGTTTTGCATATGTTCGAAAGATCATACCTCATTTTATGTCTAAATATGCATCAGACAAACACAGAAACTTAAAAGGAAAAATAAAGAGACAGATATTTTATTTGATGGACAGAGCAGTATCAAGTCAGCAGAAAACAAAAACCTTCCCAAGGTAGTCAGATAGTATAGACATTCCATCTCAGAAAAGAAAAATCTTCATTACAGCATGAAGTAGGTCATGTGTGACAAAACGAGATAGTTTGAATCATAACTGTTACCTGTGCTGATCTTCATTATTTATCGGAGTTGCATTTGACCGCTCAACTCTCTCCCTCGCTGCCCTCTGCAGCTTCTCAAAATTATCTTCCTTCGACTTTATGGCTTGGTAAATAACATTAATTTTCTCCTTAAAATATTGTTCTTTGGCGCCCAACTGGAAATCAATGCATTGAGATAACAAGTTAGAAGATTCGATGTCAACTTAAATATACTAATAAAACATGGAGAAGATTCAATGTCAAGCACAAGCATGCCTCGAACTGACTTCTTAGATTTACCTTAAGTTCAGCTTCCCTACAAGTTATTAAGAAATGACATGACAATAGTAATAGCATCCACTGAGTATGATCACCATTTTACCAAACAGTGAAACATGGAGAAGGTGGTCCCAGGGCACCCTTCGTGTCCTAACTTGGCAACCATGATTGGCAATAAAAGTAGAGGAATACAAAGTTTTAAGAATGCTACCTCTTCTTTGTTCTGCTCATGCTGCAATCTAGATTGCTGCCTTATGATAGCATATTCCTCCGTCGTCTGGCGCAGCTTCTCACTCAATCGTCCTAGAGACTCTGCAAGGACTTGTGAGTGCTGCTGTTCTTGAGCAACCTTCTTTTTAAGTAGGTTAAGCTGCTGACTATCATCATTTATCTTCTTTATCTGACTCTCAACCATCTCTTGATATGACCTCGTCTCAAATTTCAGCTTGGACTTTCCTGCTTGATCGCATAGAGTATCAAACATGACTGAAAAAGGAAACTACATTGCCAATACAGATGAAATTATGCATCTTCCACCATCAATCATTCATTAAATTTTTTCTTTCAAGAAAAGGAAATACTTAAATTTTAAAACGAATTATAGAAACAAAACACCAGCCAATTCGGCAAATTTAAATGCATGTTTAACTACTTCTCTTACTAAAGTAACGGTATGATTTAAGGCAATGTTGCTTTATCCTAAACAAGAACAAACTGTCACGAACTGGTAAGAGTTGTTTTTGAGGATTGCCTCCTGTCTCCATACTCAAGTAAGGCTGTGATTATCAAAGTAATCAAAACTTTGCAAAGAAGCCAAAAGAAAAAAGAACTACAAATCATCTTTTTAAGTTTGCAATGGCACCAAAAGTTGAAAATTTTATATTAACAAATTAAGTAATACCCCCCCCCCAAATGATAAAAATGTGATTTAATCCTTTAAAAATTATAAAGGTATAGGCATTCAAGTCCTTGCTACTATGGAGTTCCTTTTATTTCTTTATCTAGCACATGCAAGCACAAGTGTATACACATAGACACGATATTTTGAGAGGACCGAGAGTGATTTGACCTTGAGAGTGTTGGTTAAATAAATCCAAATCTTCTTTCATGGCAATGTAGCCATAGAGTTGGCGCTTGCCACCTGGACAGAATGGAACCCGTGAACAATCCCAAGCATCCCTATCCCTCCCTTGCTCCTTAAAATGCTTATGCAGGCGTGCAGCCTCTAAATATCCTGCTGCTGAGCTCTCAAAGATCAGAAGACTCATCCCCCGATGCCCTTGTGGACCATATGAGTGTCTTGCTTTTACTGCAGCATACGAGCTGAAGTAATTGAGAAGCTCTTGATTTCCCATTCCAGTCCACTGACGAAATGATACAAGAGATATTAAGAGTATATTAATACAAGAGTACAAGAGATATTTTACCAAAAAAGCAATAAATGCTAAGTAGCAATTTCTTGGGTTTTCTTTTACAAGATATTTTACTGAAAAAGTTGTACCAGTTTGCTTGAAAGCAGGGGAAAATAAGGAAAATAAGATCTCCGAAAACAAAGATGATAGCCATAAAGTACCTTGCCGTTTTCATCCTGTTCATATCTTGTATTCATAATGGTAACCATTGGAGGCCAAACTATCTCGTGATCTGCAACTCTATCGGTCAGCCCTTCCCACCTGCCAAATGCATCATTCACTGGTTTAATAAAAGCTCCTCTCCTGCACATCTCCTCAACCAAAAGTCCAGCAAATACACGATGCAGCTTAGCTCTCCGTGTTGTTTTAGTCATGGAATGAGTCAATAAGGATTGCACACCTCGGTACCAGTTGATGGCTCCTGGCCCACCTTGACATGCTGGACAGTGCCACCGCCGAACCGGAGAAAGAATCTCCTCAACTGTCAGTTTCTCTAAACTTTTAAAAAACAGATAGAACCACTTGCTCTCCTTGCGTGCTTCATGGCTCTTCTCATCTTCATCTGAATCGGAAACATAATCATCGATATCATCACTATCGTACTCAATATTAGAGACACCATTACCATATTCATCATCAACATTTTCATTATCTCCAATTTCATCATCCAACTTATCACCCACTTCATGGTCGGTTTTAATTTGACCATCCCTAGAATCATTAGAGAAAGTAAAACCAGCTTGATCAGGGTCATTCCTTCCATACTCTGAGGATGGAGATTTTATACTACTATTTCCCCATGTTCTATCACCTTGTTGCGTCCAAGAAACAGCATTTTGAGTTGACCATGCTTTGTGAGTAACCTTTTCTGGACCATGATTACCTTGCATCCTAAGTTTCTGAATCACATTCGGATGTCCCCATACATTAGGGGTAGAATCTTGAGGAAACCCAACATTTTCAGCACCTTTGTTATTGGATCCCAATGAGTTCTCCTTGTCACCATCTTGCGCAGAAGCTAGCTTCATGTTTGCCACATTCTGACTTAGGCGATTAATTTGGTGACCAGAACTTTTATACACACTCCGCAAGTCAGGAAATGAATCAGTAGGATCTGCCATTAAGATCTTTCAAACGCTTTCTAGTCCTAGATCACTGTTTGAATGAAAAGATTGGTCAATTTTCATATTCGAAGACAATCAAAAAAGCCTATGTTATAACCAAAACTAAATGCAGAGCCTGCCAGTTGATCAACAATAAATATCACACATATGACAAGTTGACGACGAGTTAACGACCTAACGAACTATAAGGACCGCCCATTTGCTTATCAAAAAAACGTCCCAACTGTAAGAATTCCTCAGAAAAATCCTTTTTTATTCCATCATAGCAAAAGGCAAGGCTTCTTTAAGCACTTAAACAATAATAAAATACCAATGTGGAATCCAAATAGGCAATTGTACAGTAAAAACCGAATAATCTCCCCAGGATAAATGTATCTTTTGTTCTTACCAAGATTAAACCTATCTCAATAAATCTCTTTGTAGCTGATCATAAGCAAGGACAAGCAACAAATTAACCATGGCAGATTAAAACAATTATAAATAAGTAAAACCCATATTTCAGCAATCACTTTGGGGTTCACTATATGGGTTTTAAGAGACCTTCTCAAAAAGCTTAAAACTTGAAAACAAAATTTTAAAAAATAATAATAAAGCACCAATTCAAAGTGTAAGATTACAGAATATAACAATGCGAATAACTGGAATCCATCAGACTACATAACATACACATTTGCACGAGCAATTGATCAACAATACATTAAAAAACAAAATCATAAAGTGAAATAACGTTCTCTCTTTTTTTCTGATGAAACTGGGAAGAACACTAAAGCCATGCATGGCGAGAGATTAAAAAATTAAAAAGGAAAAACACTTTAAAATAGAAAATAAGATTAAAAGCACTATACCTTTTAAGAGAAATCAAAGAATAATGGGTATTTTTACCTGTTAATCGTAGAAGCCACGAGAGAGAAGGAGATACCTGCAGAGAAAAGGCAGTGGTGTAGAAGTGAGAGTGAGGACCATTAAAATAGTTGAGTGCAAGAAGGAGATTTGTGTTGCACGCGCATTGTTGAGAATGGGGATATCTTAACTAATTAAGCTTACCTAATATAAAACTCCTCGCGAGGAATTTCTGTTATCTAGGGTAATATCATATTTGGTACCTGTACTTTTATAAAATATTCAATTTGATACTTGTACTTTAAAATTTGTCTAATGCAGTACCTCTACTTTGAAATTCTCCTATGTAGTTTCTAAACTATCAATATATGTTTTATTATAGTATTTGACGTTAATATCGTTAGTGAATTGTTAAACCAACCAACACAAATTAACACGTAATTTTTTTCCATATCATCAAGTACATGTAAATAATGTAACATTACGTTAAAAATTAGATAAAAAGAATTAAATTAAATTAAAAGCAAAGAGCTAAACATGGTTAATTTAATTTAATTTAATTTAATTTAATTTTTATTTAATTTTTCATATAATTTTATATTATCTGTATGGATTTGATCATTTGAAAAAAAAATTATGTGTCGATTTTTATTGCTTGATTTAGCAATTCAGAAATGTTGTTAACACTATGTATCATAATAATTAGTACAGGAAAGCAACTCATTACACTTGGTTCTCACTACGGAGAAGTAGTAAGTGATGCTTGTATTTCTTCAAGTGTACGACCTTGGTCTCCGATACCATCTTTGCAACAAATATGACACAAAGCACATATTGATAATTCAGCTACCACATTAGACATTTTATTAAAGTACAAGAACAATGATAAAATACATATTCATAATTCAAGTACACCACATTAAACATTTTCAAAATACGATACTATATTAAATATTTTATGAAAGTACAAGTACCAAATGTAATATTATTCCTTTTATATATATTGCTTATTAAACATTTAACTACAAACATCTCAAACTTTAAAGTAAAAGAAGATTTATAATTTGTAGGATCAAACTTTTGTTAAAGAAGAAAGAGAAAACAAAACGTGGATTGAGTCATAAATTGACTAGTCATTCAAATATTCAATTACTAGGTAAAAATAATGATTTTTATAATAATTTTATTATAAGTTCGATTATATTTGTTATTTTTATACAATGTTTAGAATTATTTATAGTCCTCCTCAACCCATAAATAAAAGGATAATGTGCTTTGGCGCACTCAAACTCACATTCTCTTGCATTGGGAGTAATACTCATGCTAATTGAATTAAGACTACAAAAATAATGATACTTTATGTATTGAAAAAATTAAATAAATACATAATTTTAATATTATCCGCTCTTGTAAAGGAAAATAATATTCTTAAATTGTCTAAAGTTGATAATCAAGAAGGTTGAATTTAACTTACATCTCATTGAAGTCAATTAATTTAATAGTAGAAATAGAAGGTTGGCCTCTATATTTCCAAGGGCGAAGCTAGAACAATATTTTAGGGGCTGAATAAAATTTTAATTTTTGATAGTCTATACCTTTATATTTTTTAAAGGATTAAATCAAATTTTTATAATTTTAAGAGGACAAAATGCAATTTTCTTTTACTAATTTAAAATTTTAAAAATTTTAAAGAACCTAAATAATAATTTTCTATTTTAAAGGGTTCAGCCCTGTCTGCTCCCTAAATATAGTAAAATTCACTCTTATTATCATAGGAAACAAAAATTATTAAAAAGACAAGATTAGCTTTCAAATAAATACAAAAATCAATTTGAATTCAAAATTCGAAATTGAATAACTCATAAATGTGGCTCCAACTTAAGTAATTTTAAAATAATTCAAACTCAAAATTAACCAATCTTAAAATTATTTCAACTTCAAACTTAATTCATCAAATGTATCTCAAAATTTTAAATTAAATTAAGTTAACTCGACCCGCTTAAAGATTGTCTAAAAATAATTATTTAAGATTTATTTTAAAATTATTTAAAAATTACTAAAATTTATATTTAGAAAACAGCCATCGTAATTGATAGTGCATGAAAGTAATATAAACCCTAAATTGAGTCATACAAATCTCCGGCAAATAGGATTTGATTGAAGCCCATAGAAGAAGATTGAATGTGAGTTGAAAGGAAAGCAAAAAATGTGAGAAATATCATTGGATTGGTGGGGGCCAAATGATGGATCCTAGGCTCTCACATTCCACGTCATGTTGAAAGCACAACCCTGGACTCGTGCAATTTGTTTTCTTAAATTATAAGATAATTTATTAAATATTTATCTAATTTAGCAAAATTGATGTTATTAAATTACACTAACTTAATTAAAAATTATTTTCTTTTTCATTCCAAATGTTCTTATAAATTCTTAGTTAATAGAGTAGGGTATTTATAGAAATTTCAAAATTTTTCATAAAAAAAATTGAGCTGTAAAAGAAAATGAGAAAAATAACTTTCGATTGGTGTAAGCAGTGAGAACGAAGAAGCCCATACAACAACAACTTTAATTGCTCAATGACTTAAATGAAAGTTTTTAAATAGTTTAATAATCATTTTGTAACTTTTTAAAGTTGAGTGATAAAATGTAAATTTATTAATAGTTTAGTGAAATGAGTTTAGTTTACCCTTAAAATGTTGGTAGGTAATAATATTTTATCATCTAGAAAAGTCTAATAAATTATAATTATTGACCAAATAATTGTGTTGTAAAGATGTATCTTTTGTCCATAAAGTTGTATATTATAAAGACACAACTTTATGTAAAATTATCATGTATAAAATGTATATTATTAAAAGATATATTCTTATTAAAGAGTATCTCGTGAAAAGTTACAATTATTAAATACCTATATAAAAGACTTTTCTACGAATCATTTTCACTATTCTACTTGGGATGTTGAGGGCATATAAAAGTCTTAAAAATATTCTATACGCTTCAAAGCCATCATATTTTACAAACTTTATTTTATTTCTTATTATTCCCATAATTTATATTTATTTTTATAACATAAAAATCGTCATTCTTTTTAACAAAGCTATTTTAAAAAGATGTTATTCATTTAAATTATATTTTTCAAGTAAATTATATTTTTGACTCGAATATCGAATATGACATGATTTAGTGTTAATAATCTTTCAATGGACAAATGCTTCTTTTTATAATTTAATTCCATTGCGAAAGTATTTAAAAGACTACAAATAAAAATCTCTTTTAACTTGAACATAATAACATAAGAAATTAAAGGCAATCCCTAACATCTCTATTTCTATACCCAATATTTCAATTGAATTTCCATTTATTTTACTTTTCTGTTATAATAAGATTATTGTTATGGCGAGTAAGAATGTTGCAATATGATTAGACATCCAAAAGGGAGAGGAGTTAAAATATAATTTAGATTTTTGTTCTTAATTAATAATTAGAGTAATTTATTAGCCATGTAAAGAACGGCTCATCAATGTCGTCCCTTGAGTGCGCCCATTGTTCAAATGGCCATTCAATATTTATTAAAGAAAAGTAAGCCAGTTAATCTTTAGTACAAATATTAAAACAGTGTATGTATGAAAAAAATCACATATGTCAAATTTTAAGGGTAAACTATAAAAATAATCACTTTTGTTTGCCTCAGGTTACATTTTAGTCATTTATGTTTGAAATGTTACGTTTTAATCACTTATGTTATTATTTTGTTACGAAGTGATCACTTTTCCGTTAAGTTTCGTTATCTTCCTAACAGTAATCCTATGTGGCAGTCCAACTAGATTTTAAATATATCTGTTAATACATACTTCATCCGGCTTAATTATGCATTTGATTTACTATTATAATTACGTTCTTCAACCGGGGGAAGGATGACTATCCTTTGTAATATACGTCAAATGAAACTTTTTAATATCGTACAGTTATTATTAATACTCGGATTTATAACAAGCCATATGGAATGTTCATCCTCACACTATATATATATATATATATATATATATATATAGATAAACTAAAATATATATCTTGTGAAGTAAACTTATAGAGTAAAATTTTCATAAATTATGCGCAAGGTATTCATGGTAAAGACAACCACATGTGAAATTAAAATTGATTACTTTCATTTTGCAGACAAAATCAGCAACCAACTAAAGTAAAAAAAATATATATAAATACAGGATCAAAGTAATGCAGTGCCTGTTTATTTCTTCCCTCTTTTTTACAATGCCAATTGATTTTTCTAGATAAATAAATTTTCTAGACAAAAGCTGCAACCGAAATTGAAATTAATTACCAAATAATATGAGCAATTTCATGCTTGAAAAATCAGAATCTTTTGTCTCGTAGTTAACAATTATTTTCACTCCATTGGCATTGTAAAAAGGAGAGAAAGAACTTTACAAATAATACAATTTTCACTCAAATGCATAATTTAGCCAGATGAAGTATGTATTAACAGATATACTTAAAATCTAGTTGGACTGCCACGTAAGATTACCGTTAGGGAGATAACGGAACTTAACGGAAGAGTGATCACTTTGTAACAAAATGATAACATAAGTGACTAAAACGTAACATTTCAAACATAAGTGACTAAAATGTAACATAAGACAAACAAAAGTGACTATTTTTATAGTTTACCCAAATTTTAAATATATTTAAAAATATATGGTTTGAAATTCATTAACAATTTAAATGGGCCACAATTCAGACAAATAATTTGAGGCCTTAACCGATAAGGAGATGGAAGATTCAAGAATCACAGTACTTCAAAGGGACTAAAAGACTATGCGATCTGAAGGGTAGTGGCGGATTCAGTATGTCCCTAGAGGGGAAAACTTAGTTGCGGACCGCTTGGCTAAACCCTGTCTAGCATGGAAGTCAAGCCTACAGATTTTCGATGTGCCTCCCAATGATGTATTAAGGACTATTCAACAAGATACACTTTGTGATGCTTTTGAACAATTGAGTTGATCATTTTGCTTATTTTAACCCAAAACAAAATCATTAATGATAACATATTAAATATCGATGATATTAAAATAAAAATAGATTAAAATGTGAGTAAAATAAAAATTTAAATATATAAATACATCAAGCTAAGAATATTAAATGAATATAATTAATGGATGTAATAGTTATCCATAATAAAATAAAGCTTCAGTTGAGTGGTAAGTTAAAAGATTTACTAATGCAATTAGTATAAGTTCAAATATCATCATATGCATATTATTATTATTATTTTTAAATAAAAAGATTAAAGTACTCTCGAATAATATAATTTATTTTAATTACAGAATAATATTTTCGTAATTTCCTTAATCGAATTGATGCCAGATTGACTCATAGCACCAACTTCTGTTAGGAGCAATGTTTTTTAAATTGGGCCGATGATCGAATTAGTCAAGCCATCGGTTTGATCAGTTCGACCGATTCGATTAAAAAATTAAAAAATTCGATTTAATCATTTTTTAGTCGGTTCAACCGCCAGTTCAATCATTTTTTTGGTCGATTCAACTGCCAATTCAATTGATTTTTTAATTGGTTCAACCGGTTCATATCGGTTCTTGATCTAATTGGTTTAATACCACTATTAGGACTGTACCCTAACCGGTTCCTGTTTTGACCGTATGGTCTAATTCAAACAACATCGATCAAGAGCTTAAATAATAATGATATAGATTAAAGCAAAAACTCAAAGTTTAATAAAAAAGTATTATTGTCTTAAACTTGTATAAAATGGTGATTAAATCTCTTATCAAACATCATTTAAAACAGGTTCAAACTATATTACCCCATCCCCACCTCCAATATTGCATCTAAATGAAAAATAAAAAGTATACTTATACTCTAAAATTTGAAAAATATCCACCTAACTCACTAAAGTTTAATGAGAAATACATTAATTCTCCAAAATTTATTTATTAAATCAGTTTTAAATAAAAGGATAACTTTAATTGATTTAATAACAAAAGATAAAGTTATCAAATTTAAATAAAGAACGTATTTTTATCAAATAAATTTTAATTGATTTATTAATTATTTATTATTCTACTTATTTGTTATCAATCTCAATATTCAATAATTTTTAATTAAAAGTAAAAAATTAATTATAAATTTTTAATTATTTTTAAATTAAAATTACATTATTTTTAACATAATCACATGTTAAATATAGTGTATATTTCAATTAATATATAATTTTTATTTTTAAAGTTACAAATACAAAATTATTATAAAGTGCGATTAAACTAATAATAAGAATATATCCAAATCTAAATTAGAATAAATCTATACAGGACTCAAATATAGTTGAAGAAAACGAAAATAAATATGAACTAAAACCCACACATTATTTATTTAGAGCGAGACTCAAACTTGAAATTTTAAAATTTTAAACTCTTAACCTTGACATTAGGTTAAGGCTTTATTGGCCATAAGTTTATTTTAAAAAGAAAATTGTTATATTTTACTTTTTGTTTATTTTAAAAAATTAACATAAATGCATATTAAATATTTAAGTCTTAATTTAATTAAGTGAATTTAAATAAAAATATTTTTATCAGCTATCAATTAATTATTATTTTATTTATTTTTATTTCCAATATTTATATTCAATAATTTTAATTAAAAATAATAAAAATCTAATTAATTATAAAAAATTTAATTTAATTATTATTAAATTAAATTATAAATTACATTATATTCTAATCTAACTATATATTAAACACAATATATTTTCCAATTAATATATGCAAAGTTTTTTTTTTTTTTTTGAAGTTAACATATAGCTGCAATTATAATTACAAAGAATATGTCTGAATATCTATAATTAAAATTAATTATTATAAAGTAAATTAAACAAATAATCAAGATATATCTATAAAATACTCGTACATGATGTAATATAAATCAAAATAAATATGAAATGAAAATCTACTTATGATTTACAGAATGATACTTAAATTTGAGATTTTAAAGTTCCAAAAGCGTTAGCCTTTCTATCAAGGAAGGTCTCATTGATTGTAAATTTATTTATTTTTAAATGTTATAAATAATAATTATGCTTTGTTTTTGTGTTCTCTTTTACATTTTTTTCCTTTTAAGATTTTTCTAAGTAAGTACATGTTAAATATTTAATCATTTGTTATATTTTAATCAATTTATTTTTCATTAAAATATTATAATTAATGATAATTAATTAAATTTTCATAATATATATTTAAAATACTTGAATTTTTATTGAAGTTAAACATAATTTTTTTATGAAATAAATGAATACATTTAATTTAATAATATTTTAATATGTAATTAATTTTGATTATTTTTGTAATTAAAATAGAAAAATAAATAAAATAAATAATAACAATGGTATATTCATCTTTTATCAAAATTAACCTTTTACTCTTTGAAACACTTATTTAGGATTTGGGTAAGTTACTCTGTTACTCATTGTCTTTCAAATTTTTTAAGTTATTCCATATCTTTTATTTAATTTTTCTTTATAATTTTTATTTGTTAAATATTAAGTTAGTTTTAAATGAATTATCTCTTCGTTTTAAGATTTTACTATAAATTAACTTTTAAATTTATATTATTAAAATTAATAAATATTAAATTATTATTAAAATATAGTTTTAAAAAGACACATATTAATAATATTTATCAAATTAAACTTATATTTTCAAATATGATAAGAGATAATTACATTCACCGATTAAAGGAGAGCAAAAATAAAAATAAAAATACAAAAATAAAATTTTAACAATTTTAACATTAAAATAAATAACAAGTAATAAATTATTAAAATTATATTATAATAATATTAATACTCAAACCATGATATTTTGTATTATTTTGATATTAAATATTTTTAAAATTAAATAGCATTCATATAACTAATTCTAAATTAGTTAAATTTTAAAAAAATTGTAATTACATTATTTTTCTTTTTCAACTATTTAATGATTTTTTGAAGAAATTCATTAAAATTTTTAAACAAAAACTAAAATTGTAAAATATTATAAACTTAATTACACTATTGAGCCATGCATCACATAAGAATATAAACTAATATATATATTATAGCAATATGAGGTTAAAAAAAGTAAAGTAAATAGTAATGTTTAAATTATAGTTTTTTTTTATATATACGCTATCTATTTGAAGCATTTATTTTCAATTTGGGTAAATTACTTTTGACTCTTTTATTCATTAATTTTTAATTTTTCTAAATTATTCCATGCCTTTTGTTGAAAATTTTTCTTTATAATTGGACAAAAGTAATTGCCCGGCTCAACTAGACTAATTTGCCATCCTGCGTAAGCTCCAACTGACTGAACGAAGAAGGCAGGAACTCGAGTTTTTTCTTGATGAATGCTTGTCGGATAGAGTGGATCGAGAAAGCTCCGCCCAAAGTGTGTGTAACATCCATTACCCGGCCCGATTGTTAGACCCGAGTAATAAGATGCTATTAAAAAATCCAACAAACAACAGATACTTTAAATAACAAAGACTCAATTCTTTATCATTAAATAATCATATATAAAATCAAATATATTAAAAAATTTGATATCTACACGGACCTATCTATGAAAAACAAGCATATAGTGAGATTGAATTGTAAAATTTTAAAGTTTAAAGGTCAATAATGAAAATCCATAGTTGGTATACCTTATTGAAAATCGATACCAAATTTCAATTCTGTTTACTTTGCAAAACAAGGGTATCAATATTCATTTTATGGTATCGATACTTTATAAAAATTATCGATACTCAAATAAAAATCGATACCATTTTGTTATTTTGTTTATTATTAAAACTGTTCATATGGTTAGGTATCGATACCTAAATTTAAAAATAGTAAAATCTCCCGTTAAAAGGTCCACTTTATGCCCAAAACTTACCTAAACTCAATTGATATACCTAGACATAATTAAGACATGCAAATCATCATCTAAACATACCTATTCATGTGTAACCAAACATTCGATTTCATTTATAATACATACAACAAAGCATTATCAACTAAATGCAAGATTAACATGAATGAAAACAAGCTTTACAATAATGTAAAGCTTAAGTGAAACTATTACATAACTAAGCATAATAATAGGCATTAAACCAAATACAAGCATACCTCGAAACAATGCTTATCATATAAACTTCTCCACCTTAAAACACTTAGCAAATTATCAAAACCACCATTAAGCTATCAACAAATTGCTCATTACCAAAACACCTTATATAATTACATAGCTATCAAAACATCAAGGTCCAAAATGCTATCAACTATGTTACCAACATTCCAACACAAGATTCACTAGGTACATGCCAAGAACCAAAATAAGAACATCACCAAATTTTGAGTCCGAAATTATTTTTGGATGCTGAGTCGATGTACGAACCGAAAAGTACATAACCTGCGCACGAAATGAAAATGTACGTTGAGTATAACTCATTTGCATTTCTATAAACCAAACATTTTTAGCAAAGTATTATACATTAAAAATATTCAAATCCAAACTAGAAGATACTATTCTATATATTATATACATTTTACTAATGTTAATACATGAAAAATTCCATTCATACATATCCCTTTCCTATATTAATATCCAATACACCTTTCATTTCACATTACTTGCCATTTCAAATCGATACTCAAAATTTATCATTTACTTCCCCTATCAACACAACTCATGTTACAGTTCGATTTAGACCCTAATCGGAACGGTGGTTTTGGGACCACGAATCCGAGTTATAAAAAAATATTTAAATATTATTTTTTGTGTTTATTATATGTTAATTTCCATGTGTGAAAATTTCGTATGAAAATTTGATTGTTTGTGTATTTAATTTGATAAAAGGACTTAATAGCGTAAGTTGAAAACTTGATAGTTTAATTCTTAAAGGTTGAATTGATAATGAATTGTTAATATGGAGTATTTATGTTGCAAATAATCCTTTATATTAGTGATGGCGAATGTACCCTTAATGTATATGTTTATGTTATTATTTTTATAAGGTTAAATAAATAAAATATGTTAAATGTTAACATATAATATATTAAAACATAAAATAAAAGTTATATTCATTATATTCCATCACCGAAACTTGATAAAAGAAAAAGAATCAAGAGCTTTGTGATTTTCGGCCAATTTCAAGCTTGATTCAAGGTTAGTTTAGTTTCAGTTTTTGAGATCGTTGCTTCGAGTATTGCCCAACCCATGCTTGAATTTTTGATTTAGATGAATATTTTGAGTAATGCCATTAATGAATATTTGTATTTTGTGATGTTTGATGATGAAATATCAAAAATATGTTTTAGATTAACATGTTTTGTATTGGAGTTTTTGATGATTTTTAGTTAATAGGACTAAATTGCAAAAATAATAAATTTAAAGACTAAAATGCAAAATAATTGGAATGTATGGATTAGTATGGGCATAAGGAAGATTCGGCCTAGCTATGATGTGATGAGATTTTGAGTATTTGGTGTTTTATACAATTAGGACTAATTTGTAAAAAGTATGAAATATCAAGGGTAAAATGGTAATTTGTTGATTTATGTGTTGTTGGATTAAATTGAATGAAATTATTTTTAAATGAGGTTAATTTGAAATTATATAGATCAAGAACAAAGGAAATCGGACTTGGATCGGGGAAAAACAAAAATAGTCGAATAGCAGATTTGTAACGTCCGTCGATATCCGGGGTAAGTCTTTAAGTAATTAAACATGGTTTATTTTGAACATAGAATGTTTTACTGTGATGATTTGAATTTTATAATCTATTAGTATTGTAACACTCCTAACCCGTATCCGTTGCCGGAATAAGGTTATGAGGTATTACTTGACTGAACAAAACTTTTATAAGGTCAAAGATACTTACCGGACATAAATTATCAACAATGCAAACCTATCTCATTAATTTTCCATAAGAGCTCTTATAAATTTCCAAAATGACTCACTATCAAAACATAACCGAATATCTAATAACAAATTAACTACTATCAAGTTATAACTAAAACATTTCAACATATTAGTTCAATTATAAGGCTTCTCTAAACAAAATGAGCAAGCCATCTTCGCATGGCTATAAAGTATACAAAGTCGAAATATCATTCTACCTATAGTCTATCCTATACATGCCTTAAACCATGATGATATACAATCTTCTCAACTCACATAATGACTCGATAGTGTGATGATATCTCCGGCTCTTCCAACTCTAGCTAAAGTATAAACCTATAAGAAATGGAAAAGAGAACAAGGAGTAAGCTTCAATGCTTAGTAAGTTTTAAGCAACGCAAACAATTAATTTACTTATAGATCGATTATTTCAAATTTTCAAGAAATCATTCCTAGTTAATTGCCATTTTGGCCAAGTATCCATGAACATAATGCATTTTTAGCAAATTCACCTCACTTGAATCTGAAATCAATTAAAACCAAATATTGAAATCACAAATAAGATTATAAGAACTCGAAAAGCATCTCATTAACTAGTTTTAACCATGTTTGCAACAAAATCACAAATTCACTACAAGCTGTCTTCCTGAGCAACATTCACTAAATTATTTATAACTGGAGCTAAGAAACTCCAAATCAAGTGCCGTTAATTTTCCCTGAAAATAGGCTCATATATTTCCCATCCATAAAATTTTTAGAATTTTTGGTTTGACCAATCAATACCAGATTTTTATTGAAGTTTCCCCTATTTCACTATTTGACTAATCTGACCACTCTTCACTACGAATCAATTTTCTCATTATACAGAATTCGAAATATGTTATCATTTATTTAATTTGAAACTAGACTCATTAAAGAGTCTAATAATATAAATTTTATCTTATAATCATCATTGTACAATTTACAATAATTTTCTAAATACAAAACAGGGGATTTCAAAGTCATTTTGACTCTATCCCACGCCACTTCAAATATCTCATCATCTACAATTCTTTTGTTTACACGGTTTCTTTTATAAGAAACTAGACTAATTAATCTTTAATTATATAATTTATTTAGCTTCTAATTCAATTTCCACAATTTATGGTGATTTTCCAAAATCATGCTACTGTTGCTGTCCCAAGCAGATTTATTACAAATGTAACGGCCTAATTTTCAGTGGTGTCGGAAATGGTGATTTGAGATCACTAAATTCGACAAATAAGATTGAACAAGATAGTAATTTAATATTTATGAGTCAAGCAAGAATTTAGAAGAATTTGTGAAATGGTGAAATTAGTGAATTAAAAGAATTTATTAGGTCAAACGGGTCAAAAATGAGGTATCGAGACCTCAAAGTTGAAAATCGAGCTATAAATATTTTTATAAATATTTATGGAGTGTCATTGAGTTAGTATTAAAGTTTCGTTAGAAAATTTTAACGTTTGGATGGCTAATTAATTGAAAAGGATTAAATTGAAAATAGCACAAAATTTGTTAAATTGTGAGTAAATAGCTTAAGTATTTAAAAAGATGGATTTAAAGAGCAATTAGACCCAAAGGTTAATGGCTGGACGGTTTGGGTATGAAATAAGCAAGAAAACAATGTGAACAAGGGCAAAATTGGAAATAGATAAAAGTTAATAGTTAAATAATGATGTAATTGAAAAATCTAGACATTTTCTTCATAATTTCTCAGCCAAAATGCCATAGAAGGTCTGGAGAAAGCTGGTTTTTCATATTTTTACATCATGTGAGTCTAATTCTTGCTTTTTCTTGATAATTTTATGTTTTTATGACTTTTACAATTAGGTCCACTTGTAGAATTCATTAGTTTTGATTTTATGGGTGAAATTGGAAGTTACCCTGGATGGATAAGGGAATTTTATGATGAATTATTATGAAATTTAAGTTCTAATTTCATATTAAGGTGGTTTTATTAAGTGATTTTGATAGGAAATGATATTTAGGACCTAATTGTGAAAAAGTTGTGAATTGAAGGTTGCTGTTGAAATTCAGAATATAAAAGGTTTTGAAATAGTTTATAATGATAAAATAAAGTGTTAATTGAGAAAAATTAGTTCAATTGATGGGTGAATTGAGTAGGGACTAAATTGTGAAAACTGTAAATTTTGGGGTAAAAGTGCAATTTTGAAATTTGAACAGCATAAATTGTGAAGTGAAATAGAAATCAAATAAATGCTAATGAGTAGAAATATTTTATATTATAGATCAAGAATCCAAAGAAGAACGAGGAAAAGAAAAAGTTGCGGAATAGTCCCAAAATTTCAATATCTTCTACAAATTAGCCGGGTAAGTTCATATGGTTGAAATTAGATGTTTATTTGTGAATGATTGAAGTATATAATGTGTTATTATATACGAATTTGTTGTGGGATTGTGTAGATTTTGTTAATGAAAGAATAAATGTGGAAATGCAAATTAGGAAAAACGCAGGATTGAGTACGTTCGTATCGTGACGTGTGATGAATTGACGGATAAGACCATGGTTGTTCCATGGCAAAGTGTGAAATGTAGGTATGGTATCATCCATACTGAGTTGTGAAATGTAGGTATGGTATTATCCATCTTGAAATGTGAAATGTAGGTATGGTATTATCAAATCCATCTTGAGTTAAGAAATGTAGGTATGGCATTTCCCATACCGAGTTGAAAATGTAGGTATGGTATTTCAATGAGGAAAACCATACTGAGTTGTGAATCGTGGCATTGAGCAACGACGTACTCAATTTCGTAAGCCGTTTCCTAATTTGATTATAAGAAATAAAGAGGAGTGATCCAAATGGAAGAGATTGAGTAGTTATTCTTGTTGAGCTCAACTATGTGAATTATTATAACAATGGTTGTGAATCGCAGGAAACTTTAGTAAATGTTTTGGTATTGTTTGGAAATATTATGTTTGGTAAGCATTACTTTTAACCTATGAACTTACTAAGCTTCAATAAGCTTACTTGTGTGTGTTTAATATTTTTATGTAGATTGACTTGAAGTGAAGTGGGTAGATCGGATCAACACAACAAAGCACACTATCCAGATCAATTCGGTAGCTTTTGTTTTATGTTTGAAGATTTATATGGCATGTATAGAGTTTGAATGAATTGAAGTAAAGATGTTATAAACTAGTTAACAATATTTGTACTAAAATAGTTTTCGGTAAGTAGCAGTAGTTTGACTTTGAAAAATCACTAAAAATAGTAGAAATGGAATTAAATAATTAATAAATTATGGAATCGAATCTCGATGAGTCTATTTTCATATGGAAGAAGCAAAACAGGTATATGAGCTATATTTTATGAGATGTTTAAATTTTTGTGAAATAGGGCCAGAGCAATTTCTGGATCCCCTGTTCTGACTTTGGAAATTCACCATAAATTTTACAAAGATAATTAGAAGTCATACTTTATATGTGCAGATTCCTTATTGAGTCTAGTTTTATTAGAGACAAACGGCATAGTCATTGAAGCTCTGTACAGAGAGATATCTGATTTGTAATACAAAAAGGTCAGAGTAGTCAAACCCTGAAACAGGGGAGATTTTAAATAATAAACTGTACTAATTGGCTTGACCAAAAATTCTAGAAAAAAATTGGTAAGTAGATATATGAGTATAAATTCATAGAAAATTTACGGATTTGGATTTCGAGTTTTATAACTCGAGATATGAATTATTTAGCAACTATGACACAGTTGGACAGCTTGTCTGGAAAGTGTGATATAAATTGTTTGAATTTGTTTAAGTGCTCAAATAAGTTTAGTAATGCCTCGTGTTCGACTCAATGACGGTCTCGGGTAAAGGGGCGTTACATTTATTGGTATCGAGCCTGGTTTAGTCGATTCTCGGAGCGAATTTGATGTGTAAAGTGTTTAAAAATACATGCCATATAAATCGTGATAGTGTGATGTGAATGATCCGATCTAATTACTAATTTTTGTTATAGATTGTAAAGATGTCTGATAGACCCGATGGTGCTAGTCAGGAAGAGGAAGTTAATAGTAGAATACAGACTTCTGAGCAGGGAACAAGTGGTAATGTCCCGATTTCTTTGATGAGAGAGGAAGAACTTAAAAATATGATTTATGGATTAATGAATCAGTGGTATCATGAAACAATACAAGGAAGAAGTCAGGCACAACAACCTCCTCCTCCCCCTACTGTACCACCAGTTACAACCCCGGTTGCTCCTCCTTTAATAGATGAATCTAGCAAAAGAACACCAATTGAAAAACTCAGAAAGTTTGGAGCTGAAGAATTTCGAGGGAGATCGGACGATGATCCGGTTAAAGCGAGTATTGGTTAAAGAGTTTGGAGAGAGTTTTAAGCAGATGATGTGTTCTCCGGAGGACTATTTGGGATGTCGATTTCGCTATTGAAAGAAGAAGCGTATAATTGGTGGGAAACCATTGAGGCAGTGGTACCTGCAGATAAACTTACCTGGGAATTCTTCCAAAACGAATTTAAGAAGAAGTATGTGGGAAAGAGATATTTAGATAAGAAGAAGAGAGAATTTCTTGATCTTCGACAAGGAATAAAACAATGGCGAATATGAAAGAGAATTTGTGTATCTCAAGAGATATGCTCGGGATGTTGTACCGACAGAGGAAGAAATGTGCATTAGATTTGAAGAAGGGCTTAATGATGAAATCGAATGATGATTGGAGGTACAGAGATTCGAATTTGTGATTACGTCGATCGAGCTCAAAAGATGGAAGAAGTGTATAATGAAAGATGCAAAGAGAAAGAAGAGGTAAAGAGGTATACAAAAGAAGTTTCTCTAGACCAACTTCGACTTTTTCGCCAAAAGTTCGAAATGATTTCGTCGACTGTTATAATCCCGAACGATCGAATAATAGTAAAACGACTCAACAAGATGTCGGAGTAACTAAGAAACCAGCAGCTAGTGTTAGTAGTGTGCAAAATATTCGAGACTTAGATGTAAAAATTGTGGTAGATTTCATATTGGTGAGTGTTGGGGAAGAGCCGAGCTTGCTATAAATGTGGTGGAACTGATCATTTTATTCGGACTGTCCTCAATTATTAAAGAAGATAGAGAACAAGGGAGAAGCAAGCAAATACTCCTCGAAGGTAAACGTTCAGTCAAAGTAGTGCTACTTGGACTGTTCATTCGAACGAGAGATACTGCAACCCGATCGAGACAAGAGTACCTGACGTACATATGCTATCCGCAAGGGAAGAAGCTTCGCTCCGGATGTGATAGTGGTAATTTCTATCTTTTGATGATTCTGTATGCTTTAATTGATCCGGATCTACACATTCATATATTTGCACCGCATTAGTGTCGAAAAGAAAATGACCGTTGAGTCCATCGACCTTGAATTGCAAGTCACTAATCCACTAGGGCAAAGTGTGTTGGTTAATTTAATATGTCTGAATTGTCCACTGAAAATACAAGGTCGTGAATTCTCTCACGATTTAATGTTGTTACCTTCCGAGAATTTGATGTTATTCTTAGAATGGATTGGTTGATTGAACACGATGCCATAGTGAATTGTAGAGAAAACGGATTGATTTAAAATGTCGACAGGGAAATAGTTTGGTGAGTTTGGGGATAAAAAGAATAATGTCGGATTATTTCACCTTTACATTTCGAAAATTGATTCGAAAGGTAATAAAGCATTTCTAGCTTATATTCTTGATACTCGGGTTCGAATTGAAGATGGAACAATTGTCGATTGTTAATGAGTTTCTTGATGTGTTTCTCGAGGAATTACCGGTTTACCCCCAGATCGTGAGGTTGAATTCACAATTGATGTAATTTCGGGTACAGCTCCAATATCAATAACACCGTATAGAATGGCACTAGCTGAGTTAAAAGAGTTGAAGACACAGTTGCAAGAGTTATTGGATAAAGGGTTCATCAGACCGAGTACATAACTTTGGGGCGCACCTGTCTTATTTGTGAAAAAGAAAGATGGTTCGTTGCGATTGTGTATTGATTACAGGCAGTTGAATAAGGTAACAATTAAAAATAAATATCTATTACCTCGTATCGATGATTTGTTTGATCAACTGAAAGGTCTTTGCAGTGTTCTCAAAAATAGACCTTAGATCTGGGTATTATCAGCTGAAGGTTAAAGAGTGTGATGTGCCAAAGACTGCTTTTCGAACTCGGTATGGTCACTACGAATTTTTGGTAATGCCTTTTGGTTTAACGAATGCCCCTGCTGCATTTATGGATTTAATGAATCGAATTTTTCAGTCTTATTTGGATAGATTTGTGGTGGTATTTATTGATGACATATTGGTCTATTCAAAGACAGAATCCGAACATGCACAGCACTTGAGAATTGTACTACAGACTTTGAGAGAAAAACAGTTATATGCGAAATTTAGTAAATGTGAGTTTTGGCTTCATGAGGTTGGATTTCTGGGTCATATTATATCAGCTGAAGGAATTCGTGTGGATCCAAGTAAAGTTTCGGCAGTGGTGAATTGGAAAACACCGAAGAATGTAACTGAAGTGCGAAGTTTTCTGGGATTAGCAGGATACTATCGCCGTTTTGTAAAGAATTTTTCCATGATTGCTTCACCAATGACTCGTTTATTCTGAGAAGAATGTTGAGTTTATGTGGTCGATGAATGTCGTGAGCTTTGATCGATTAAAGAAAATGTTAATGAAGCTCCGGTCTTAACTCAACCGAATCGTATACCGTATGTTGTGTACAGTGATGCATCTTTAAGTGGTTTGGGTTGTGTGTTAATGCAGTCGGGAAAGGTAGTGGCTTATGCTTCACGGCAATTAAAACCACATGAAAAGAATTACCCTACACATGATCTTGAGTTAGCTGCAATTGTTTTTGCCTTAAAAATTTGGAGACACTATTTATATGGTGAGAAGTGTTATATGTATACGGATCACAAAAGTTTGAAATACTTAATGACTCAGAAGGAACTGAACTTAAGACAGAGACGGTGGTTAGAGTTGCTGAAAGACTATGATTTGGTTATTGACTATCATCCAGGGAAAGCTAATGTAGTTCTTGATGCATCGAGTCGAAAGTCATCCTTGTTTGCACTTGGGCAATGAATGCTCATTTGGCTCTTAATGAAGAAGGTGTTGTATTAGTAGAATTGAAGGTAAAACCAATGTTTCTTCAACAAATTCGAAGTCGCAGAATGAAGATCCAAAATTGGTCTGAAACGACAAATGGTTCGGGATAATTTAGATTCGAGTTCAAGATTGATGATGAAGGTATATTGCGCTATCATAATAGGATTTGTGTTCCCAATAATTTTGATTTAAAGAATGATATTATTTCAAGCACATAATAGTATGTATTCTATTCATCCCGTAGTACAAAATGTATGGTGATCGAAAAAGACATATTGGTGGCCGGTATGAAAAGAGAAATTTCGAATTTATTGCAAAATGTTTGATTTGCCGCAAGTTAAAGCAGAGCATCAAGTGCCAACGGGTTTATTACAACCCATTATGATTCTGAATGGAAGTGGGAGCATATTTCAATGGATTTTGTGTCGATTGCCTATGACTCAGAAAGAAAGATTCGATATGGGTGATTGTTGATAGATTGACAAAGTCAAGACACTTTATTCCAATCGAATAGATTTTTCACTTAATAAGTTAGCGAATTGTATGTGTCGAGATTGTGAGACTACATGGAGTTCCAATATCTATCATTTCGCATCGGGATCCGAGGTTTACTTCAAGATTTTGGAATAAATTGCAAGAAGCCTTAGGCACCAGATTGAATTTTAGTCTGACATTTCATCCTCAAACAGATGGACAATCGAGCGAGTGATTCAAATTTTAGAAGATATGTTAAGATGTTGTATACTCGAGTTTGGTGACAGTTGGGAAAGGTATTTACTGTTGGTGAGTTTGCTTACAACAATAGCTATCGGTCTAGTATAAAAATGACACCATTTGAGGCTCTTTATGGTAGAAAATGCAAGACTCCATTGTGTTGGTCTGAATTGAGTGAATCAAAAATAGTTGGGGTTGATTTGATTCGAGAAACCAAGAGAAAGTCCGGATTATTCGAGATAGTCTAAAAGTCGTTTCAGATCGTCAAGTCATATGCGGATTTAAAACGAAGAGACATAGAATATGCAGTGGGTGATCGAGTATTTTAAAAGTTTCACCATGGAAAAGGGTGTTACGATTTGGTAAAAAGGAAAATTAAGTCCGAGATTCATAGGGCCATATGAAATTGTGGAAAGGGTTGGTCCTGTGGCTTATCGTTTGGCTTTACCTCCGGAACTTGAGAAGATTCATAATGTGTTTCATGTGTCTATGCTAAGGCAAGTATAGGTCGATCCTTCACACGTAATTCCCCATCGAAATTGAGCTTCAACCAGATATGACTTATTCGGAAGAACCGGTGAAGATTTTGGCTCGTGAAGTTAAGGAATTGCGGAACAAAAGAGTACCATTGGTTAAAGTATTATGGCATCGACATGGTATGGAGGAGGCAACCTGGGAAACAGAGGAGTCAATAAGATCACAAGATCAAATCTATTTTCAGTAACAAATTTCGAGGACGAAATTTTTAAAGGGGGAGAGTTATAACTACTAATTTTCAAGTGGTGTCGGAAATGGTGATTTGAGATCACTAAATTCGACAAATAAGATTGAACAAGATAGTAATTTAATATTTATGAGTCAAGTAAGAATTTAGAAGAATTTGTGAAATGGTGAAATTAGTGAATTAAAAGAATTTATTAGGTCAACGGGTCAAAAATGAGGTATCGAGACCTCAAAGTTGAAAATCGAGCTATAAATATTTTTATAAATATTTATGGAGTGTCATTGAGTTAGTATTAAAGTTTCGTTAGAAAATTTTAACGTTTGGATGGCTAATTAATTGAAAAGGATTAAATTGAAAATAGCACAAAATTTGTTAAATTGTGAGTAAATAGCTTAAGTATTTAAAAGATGGATTTAAAGAGCAATTAGACCCAAAGGTTAATGGCTGGACGGTTTGGGTATGAAATAAGCAAGAAAACAATGTGAACAAGGGCAAAATTGGAAATAGATAAAAGTTAATAGTTAAATAATGATGTAATTGAAAAATCTACACATTTTCTTCATAATTTCTCAGCCAAAACGCCATATAAGGTCTGGAGAAAGCTGGTTTTCATATTTTTACATCATGTGAGTCTAATTCTTGCTTTTTCTTGATAATTTTATGTTTTTATGACTTTTACAATTAGGTCCACTTGTAGAATTCATTAGTTTTTGATTTTATGGGTGAAATTGGAAGTTACCCTGGATGGATAAGGAATTTTATGATGAATTATTATGAAATTTAAGTTCTAATTTCATATTAAGGTGGTTTTATTAAGTGATTTTGATAGGAAATGATATTTAGGACCTAATTGTGAAAAAGTTGTGAATTGAAGGTTGCTGTTGAAATTCAGAATATAAAAGGTTTTGAAATAGTTTATAATGATAAAATAAAGTGTTAATTGAGAAAAATTAGTTCAATTGATGGGTGAATTGAGTAGGGACTAAATTGTGAAACTGTAAATTTTGGGGTAAAAGTGCAATTTCGAAATTTGAACAGCATAAATTGTGAAGTGAAATAGAAATCAAATAAATGCTAATGAGTAGAAATATTTTATATTATAGATCAAGAATCCAAAGAAGAACGAGGAAAAGAAAAAGTTGCGGAATAGTCCCAAAATTTCAATATCTTCTACAAATTAGCGGGTAAGTTCATATGGTTGAAATTAGATGTTTATTTGTGAATGATTGAAGTATATAATGTGTTATTATATACTGAATTTGTTGTGGGATTGTGTAGATTTTGTTAATGAAAGAATAAATGTGGAAATGCAAATTAGGAAAACGCAGGATTGAGTACGTTCAGTATCGTGACGTGTGATGAATTGATTGGATAAGACCATGGTTGTTCCATGGCAAAGTGTGAAATGTAGGTATGGTATCATCCATACTGAGTTGTGAAATGTAGGTATGGTATTATCCATCTTGAGTGTGAAATGTAGGTATGGTATTATCAAATCCATACTTGAGTTAAGAAATGTAGGTATGGCATTTCCCATACCGAGTTGAAAAATGTAGGTATGGTATTTCAATGAGGAAAACCATACTGAGTTGTGAATCGTGGCATTGAGCAACGACGTACTCAATTTCGTAAGCCGTTTCCTAATTTGATTATAAGAAATAAAGAGAAGTGATCCAAATGGAAGAGATTGAGTAGTTATTCTTGTTGAGCTCAACTATGTGAATTATTATAACAATGGTTGTGAATCGCAGGAAACTTTAGTAAATGTTTTGGTATTGTTTGGAAATATTATGTTTGGTAAGCATTACTTTTAACCTATGAACTTACTAAGCTTCAATAAGCTTACTTGTGTGTGTTTAATATTTTTATGTAGATTGACTTGAAGTGAAGTGGGTAGATCGGATCAACACAACAAAGCACACTATCCAGATCAATTCGGTAGCTTTTGTTTTATGTTTGAAGATTTATATGGCATGTATAGAGTTTGAATGAATTGAAGTAAAGATGTTATAAACTAGTTAACAATATTTGTACTAAAATAGTTTTCGGTAAGTAGCAGTAGTTTGACTTTGAAAAATCACTAAAAATAGTAGAAATGGAATTAAATAATGAATAAATTATGGAATCGAATCTCGATGAGTCTATTTTCATATGGAAGAAGCAAAACAGGTATATGAGCTATATTTTATGAGATGTTTAAATTTTTGTGAAACAGGGCCAGAGCAATTTTTGGATCCCCTGTTCTGACTTTGGAAATTCACCATAAATTTTACAAAGATAATTAGAAGTCATAATTTATATGTACAGATTCATTATTGAGTCTAGTTTTATTAGAGACAAACGGCATAGTCATTGAAGCTCTGTACAGAGAGATATCTGATTTCTAATACAAAAAGGTCAGAGTAGTCAAACCCTGAAACAGGGGAGATTTTAAATAATAAACTGTACTAATTGGCTTGACCAAAAATTCTAGAAAAAAATTTGTAAGTAGATATATGAGTATAAATTCAGAGAAAATTTACGGATTTGGATTTCGAGTTTTATAACTCGAGATATGAATTATTTAGCAACTATGACACAGTTGGACAGCTTGTCTGGAAAGTGTGATATAAATTGTTTGAATTTGTTTAAGTGCTCAAATAAGTTTAGTAATGCCTCGTGCTCGACTCCAGCGACGGTCTCGGGTAAAGGGGGCGTTACAACAAATTTTCTCTTTCACACATTCCTTGCATTCAAATTATCTAAACATGTATATCATGTCATTCAAGATCGAACTCATATAACATAGGCATTAAAATGCTTCACTATCAGCTTTAGTTCAATTGAAACGAATAAAATACAATATCATATTCACATTTAATTTTCCATGATCGTAATCACCTAAATATAAAATCATATACTTCCACAAACCTTTCCACAATGACCAAGTGTTTATATTTGAATATAAACATAGAATCACTTCACATAACTTCATACATTTACCGAATATATCACGATCACATTTATAGTCATAACACTTATTCACAGATGCATCACTTTATATATTTATAATTTAATTCAAATCAAAATCGCATACGAGTACATGATACATACCTGGCCAACTTAATATGTAATACACTTTCAATTTGTCAACTTAGTGTAGGATCTTGTAATTGTATACTTTTATCAAATTCATCGGCACTGGCCTCGCTAGGTATAAAACCCGAAATTATATTACCAAGACAAAGCTCGGGACTTTAGCGGATACATTTCAAAGACGAAGCTCGGGACTTTAGCTCGGATACATTTCCAACATGAAGCCTGCAGGACTTTAGCCCGGATACATTTCCAGCACGAAGCCTGCGGGACTTTAGCCCGGATACATTTTCAACATGAAGCCTGCGGGACTTTAGCCTGGATACATTTCCAGCACGAAGCCTGCGGGACTTTAGCCCGGATACATTTCTAGTGTCTTGCATATTTATTCACATGTAAACACATTTCACATAACATATCACATTAGCAATTCAATTGCTTCATTCGAATATAAGCACAAAATGTACACCTACCCTTTAACTTTCGGTTCAGTAATCATACACAAGGAACACATAATCTTTTCACTATCCCAGTTTCACTTTTAATAACCATTCGGCTATAGGCCATATTCACAAATTATTTCACACACAACCTCGATCTAGTATGAACAATAGTCACAATTCATCTATTATACAAATATCACATTCTTTGACTTTGTTTCATAATAGCTATTCGGTCACCACATATATACCATTCAATTCACATTCGACTTTATACAAACAAGTACAATAAAATTGTATACACATATTACACACTTTAACATCATCACTTAATAGTCATTCGGCCACATTATATACATAAATCATCCATTTCATATTCGGCTTTATAGCCTAAATACAATATACTTATTGCAAATCGAACTTGTAAAGGTCAAATAATTACTTATCATTTTATATAATCTTAAGCGCGCAACAAATCAAATTTAATTACTTAAGGACTTACCTCGGACAACGATAATCAGAACGAGACGACTAATCGACCACTTTGATTTTCCCCAGATCCAAATTTGAATTCCACTTTTGCCAATCTAATTAATATCAAAATTAACTCACCTATTCAATATTTCATTAAATTTTATCTAAATACACATAATTTGGGCATTTTGCATTTTATCCCCTAACATTTCATATTTTTACAATTTAATCTCTATCTCAAAATAACACAAATTACTCAAAATTTCATCAAACCCCTGTTAGGCCGAATTTATCTTAGGTCTCTAGCAACCCATATCTTTTATTTATTTCACGTTTTGACCCCTCAATTTACAAATTTCTAAATTTAGTCCTTAATACACATTTTTATAAAAAAAATCACTTAATTAAACATGAAAATTAAACATCAAAGATTTATTAATCATCATCAAACAACAATTTCATCACATAATAAACAATGGAAAATCTCAAATTCTTCATTAAATCCAAAAATTAAGGCATGGGTTTACTAGTACTCGAAGCAACGATATCAAAAACATAAAAATTATAAAAAACCGAGTAAAACACATACCCGAAATAAGCTTTCAAAGTGCCGAATATTCAAAGCTTCCAAACTCATCTTTTTCTTTTCACATTCAGCTATGGAGAAAGATGATAGCATAAAAAGACAAAAACACATGGCTTTTGATTTATTTAATTAAACTTTTTTTTTAACATTTTACCATTTTACCATTAAAATAAATTCATATATACACAAATGCCAAACCAAATATCATCCACTATCTTATAAATGGGCTATTTACCATTTAAGGCCATCATATTAAAAAGCCAAGGCCAATTGACACCTTTAACTAATAGCATGCAACTTTTACGTTTTACGCGATTTAGTCCTTTTTATTAAATCAAGCACACAACGATAAAATTTTCGTACGAAAATTTCACACATATCAATTCACATACTTTAAACACAGAAAATAATATTAAAATATTTTTTTTACTCGGATTCGTGGTCCCGAAACTACTGTTCTTACTAGGGTCTAAACTAGACTGTTACAAGTATAATAGCCGAATGTAATGTATCATTGAATTATTGTGATTGAGTTTCATTTGACTGATTTAAAACCTCTGAAAGTGGTATGTGTTACATAGAATATTGTATAATTCGATATATTAAATGTTGTGGAATGATTCTATATTTGTGATATTTGGGCTTTAAGCCTAGCAAGCCTTGTACTGGTGACTTTGATCGGGCTTTGTACCTAACAGGCTTAGTGCCGGTGAATAAATATCAGACCTTCGGTCTAGCAGGCCTTGTGCCGGTGGGTGATTCAGGCTTACGCCTAGCAGGTTTTATACCGGTGATTTGTTTTCAAGTCTATAATTATAATAATTCAAGTTATTGTGGATATTGAGCAAATGAAATTGAGCTAAATTTTGCATTGTATATGTTCAGCCAAAAAGGTAAGTACATGTGAGCTTATATTGAACTTGTATATTCGGTTAAATGTGAAGTTAACTTGAATTTGCATTTTCGACCATATGTGACGTACTATTGAATTTTGAACTATAGGTCACATGTAATGTTATGATGAACCTTATATATTCGGCTTTATAGATAAGTGTCTATGTAATGATATAATTGATCTTGAGTAATTAGTTGTATAGTAAATATTTATATGGTGTTATATAATTGATTGTGAACATTCAGCCAAGGTATTTTATTAAGATAAAGTATAGCATTATGGATATAATTTGGTTAGTTTGAATGTTTTGATTATACAATGAGTTGTTTAATTTGCTTAAGGCTTACTAAGCTAATCTGTTTTATAGATTTTGGTTGTAAGTTTCAAGCTCGGGGATCGTTATCGAAGTCATCCACACTATCGTCAACTTTCGGTACTTTTAAAAAGTCTATTTTCAACTTTTTGGCATGTATAGGCTAATATGTATTTTGTTCAACTTTGAATATGTATAAATTGAGCCATGCGAATATGGATTAACATTAAAGCTTGGTTTTGGTTATGTTTTGTAATGGTTTATTTTGTTTTGATTTTAAAGTTATGTGAAATGAATGAAAAGTATATGCGATTGGTGATATATGTTTTGGAAATAGTTTGAAAATGGTTTATTGAACTTGGTTGTGATTGATAATTCGATTATGGTACATGTTCAGTTAATTATAAACATAAGTTCATATGATAAGCTCGTTTAGAGTATATTTTGATATACATGATATAGGGTATGTTTTGTTGTTATGAAAAGAACTTAGTTCAGTTTGCATGTAAAGTGTATGTGTATTTAAAGTGATTAGTTGTTTAATATAGATTGTAAGTGAGATAAAGATATTTACCAAATGAATAGTGATTTGTGTAATAATGCACTATGGGAATTATATGAATTTTAGCAAGATGTTAATTATATGTATATATATATTTTACATGTACATGTTTGTGTATTTGAATGATGCTTGCCATAATGGTTTGGTTTATAATGAAAGTACATGCGTATATATATATTTTCTAATGAAAAATGTGATTATTTGAATGGTATGGATTGATTAAAGTTGAAGTATGATTTGTAAATGTAATATGATTATTAATGTATGTTTATTAATTAATTGGCAATGTACTATATATATAAATATAATTTGTTTGAATATGTGAACGTTCGAAATTATGTCTTTGTTCAGTAATACCTCGTAACCCTAGTCCGACGACAGATATGAGTTAGAGGTGTTACAATTTATTGGTATCAGAGCTACGGTTAGTCGGTTTTAGGACTAACATAGCGTGCGTGAGTTTAGATATACATGCCAAAATTTATACCGCGATAGTGTGATGACTTCTGACATTTGAAAATGAACTTTTATACAGTAAATGGATCCCGATAGAGCTGTGGCTGATGATGTTGAGAGCGTAGCGCCTGCTCCCGCGCATGGGA
The DNA here is from genome assembly GCF_025698485.1 of Gossypium arboreum. NCBI lineage: Eukaryota > Viridiplantae > Streptophyta > Magnoliopsida > Malvales > Malvaceae > Gossypium > Gossypium arboreum. The sequence continues at coordinate 105,097,545 of NC_069071.1, read as the reverse complement.
CAACGCCAGTTGAATCACGACCTATCTCGAGTAGCTATGAGGGGGAGGCTAAATAAGCCTTCTACGAAATGATAAACGGATGGTTTACTTAGTATATCCGGACTAATCCGGCTATACAACAACCTCTACCCCCGAATAATCCATCTCCGATACCTGTGATACCTCCGATAATTGATCCGATGAGATTTAATAGGCCTCCTGTAAATAAAATCAGAAAACACGGGGCCAAAGAGTTTAAGGTTAATGATGATGATGATGTTGAACGGGCCGAGTTGTGGCTTGATAATACTATTCGTGTATTTGACGAGTTATCATGTACTCCAGATGAATGTTTAAAGTGTGCCATATCTTTGTTACGAGACACTACATATCATTGGTGGAATACACTAGTATCGGTGGTCCTAAAAGAGATAGTGACTTGAGAATTCTTTCAAGCGGAGTTTTATATGAAATACATCAGCCCGAGATTTATCGACCAGAAATGAAAAGAATTCTAGAATTGAAACAGATTCGTATGACCGTAACCGAGTACGAGCGAAAATTTGTGAGACTTAGTCGATATGCTCGTGAATGTGTTTCAACCGAAGCTATCATGTGTAAAAGATTCAAAGACGGTTTAAATGAAGACATTAAATTGCTGGTTGGTATACTTGAAATTAAAGAGTTCGTGGTACTTGTTGAGTGAACTTGTAAAGCCAAAGAGCTCAGGAAAGAGAAAAGAAAAGCTTATTTTGAAGCCAGAGATTCCCGTAAAAGATTATCGAACAAGACTTTTCAATCAGCATCGAAGAATTTTCGAGATGATTCTAATCGATTTAAAGCTACTTCGGACTTTTCTAGACGAGATCGAGACCGATGTCCTATGAGTTCACGAGCTACTTCGATTGCTAGTGTTGGTAATGATCGACAGAACAGACTCGAGTGTAAGCATTGTGGTAAATGGCATTCTGGAAGTTGTAGATTGTATGATCGGTCTTGTTTTAAATCTGGATCGATGGATCATTTCATCCGAGATTGTTCGATGTTAGCCAAGCAAAACACTGTTCAGAACGCGAGACTAAGTAACATGTCAGCATGAGACAGACCACCCAGACATTCGGGTAATACAAGTGGTAGTCAGATAGGGACGAAAGATACAGTGGTTCGATCTGAGGCTCGTGCAACTGCCAGAGCATATGCTATACGAGCTCGCGAAGAAGCTTCTTCCCCAGATGTTATTACTGGTACTTTCACTCTTTATGATACTAGTGTTATTACATTGATTGATCCTGGTTCAACGCATTCATATGTGTGTGAAACATTAGTATCCAGTAAGACTTTTCCTATTGAGTCTACTGAGTTTGTAATTCGAGTATCAAACCCCCTGGGTTGGTGTGTTCTGGTTGACAAAGTGTGTAAGAATTGCCCGTTAATGATTCAAAATTCATGCTTTCTGGCCGATTTGATGTTATTACCTTTCGACGAGTTCGATATAATTTTGGGTATGGACTGGCTGACTTTGCACGATGCTTTTGTTAATTGTAAAAGAAACACCATTAATTCGAGATGTCAGAACAATGAGATTATTCGGATTGAATCTAATGATCTGAATGGTTTACCAGCGGTAATATATTCGATGTTAGCTCGAAAGTATGTAAGAAAAGGTTGTGAAGCTTACCTTGCTTATGTGTTTGATAGTAAAGTAACTAAAAAGAAGATTGAATCTACACCAGTTGTGTGCGAGTATCCGGCTGTGTTTATTGAAGAATTGTTGGGTTTACCACCTATCTGAGAGGTAGAGTTTGGTATTGAGTTAGTACCGGGGACGACTCCGATTCCGATAGCTCCGTATCGGATGGCACCTACTGAATTAAAAGAATTGAAAGCACAACTACAAGAGTTAACAAATAGAGGTTTTGCACGACTTAGTTTCTCTCCCTAGGGTGCACCAGTTCTATTTGTGATAAAGAAAGATGGAACTATAAGAATGTGTATTGATTATCGCCAGTTAAATAAAGTGACTATAAAGAATAAATACCGGTTGCCATAGATTGACGACTTGTTCGATCAGTTAAAAGGGGCTTCAGTGTTTTCGAAGATAGACTTGAGATCGAGTTATTATTCGTTGCGAGTCAGAGACCCCGATGTGCCAAAAACTGCTTTTCGAACGAGGTACGGACATTATGAGTTTCTAGTTATGCCGTTGGGACTTACTAATGCACCTGCTATTTTTATGGATTTGATGAATCAGATCTTCATGCAGTATTTAGATCGGTTTGTAGTTGTGTTCATTGATGATATACTGATCTACTCTCGTAACGAAACCGAACATGCCGAGCAGTTGAGACTTGTGTTACAGACTTTGCGAGAAAAATAGTTGTATGCGAAGTTTAGTAAATGTGAGTTCTGGTAACACGAAGTTAGTTTTCTAGGACATGTTGTTTCAGCATCAGGTATTCGGGTTGATCCTAGTAAAATTTCAGCAATACTTGATTAGAAACCTCCGAGAAATGTTTCTGAAGTTAGAAGTTTTCTGGGACTTACTGGTTACTATAGACGTTTTGTGAAAGGTTTCTCTATGATTGCAACTCCAATGATGAAGCTTCTGCAGAAAGAAGTTAAGTTTAAATGGTCAGAAAAGTGCCAGAAAAGCTTTGATCAGTTAAAAGCCCTTTTGACCGAAGCTTCAATGCTAGTTCAGCCAGAAACGGATAAAGAATTTGTTATCTTTCATGATGCATCTTTAAATGGTTTGGGGTGTGTTTTGATGCAGGAAGGCAGAGTTATAGCTTATGCCTCGAGACAGTTAAAGCCGCATGAAAAGAACTATCCAATATATGATCTAGAATTGGTAGCTATAGTATTCGCGTTGAAGATGTGGCGTCATTATCTATTCGGGGGGAAATGTCATGTTTATTCAGATCACAAAAGTCTGAAGTATTTGATGACTCAGAAAGATTTGAATTTGAGAAAGCATCGATGGTTAGAATTGTTGAAAGATTATAAACTTCTAATTGACATCACCCGAGAAAGGCTAATGTTGTTGCTGATGCTTTAAGCCAAAAATCACTGTTTGCTTTGCATGCAATGAATGCACATATAGCTATGTCAGATGATGGTGCGATAATAGCTGAGTTAAAAGCAAGAATGTTATTTATTCAGTAGATTTATGAAGCTTAGAAAATCGACAACGATTTGATAGTTAAATGGGCTCAATGTAATTCAAATATGGATTTAGAGTTTCGAGTTGATGTTAATGACTGTTTGAGATTTAGAAACCGAATATGTGTTTCGAGAAATACAGAGTTGATTCAAATGATCTTGAATGAAGCTCACAACAGTCGATTATCTGTTTATCTGAGTAGTACGAAGATGTATAATGATTTGAAACAACACTATTGGTGGCAAGCTATGAAACGAGACATCTCTGAATTTGTATTTAAATGTTTAGTCTATCAACAAGTAAAAGCCGAGCATTAGGTACCTTCTGGATTACTCCAACCGATCATGATACCTGAATGGAAATGGGATAGAGTCACGATAGATTTTGTATTCGGTTTACCGTTGACACCGAGCAAGAAAGATGCAATCTGGGTTATTATTGATAGATTAACTAAATCTGCTCAGTTTGTTCCAGTTCGTACACATTACTCACTTGATAAACTGGCTGAATTGTATGTTACTCAGATCGTGAGGTTACATGGTGTGTCTATATCTATTGTTTTAGATAGAGATCCGAGGTTTACATCGCGGTTTTGGAAGACACTGCAATATGCATTAGGTACTAAACAACATTTTAGCACTGCCTTTCATCCCTGACAGACGGTCAGTCCAAGAAAATTATTCAGATATTTGAGGATATGTTGAGATGTTGCATTCTCGAGTTTGAAGGTACGTGGGAACGATATCTACGTCTGATTGAATTTGCATACAATAATAACTTTCAATCAAGTATCAAAATAGCACCTTATGAAGCTTTGTGTGGTCGTAAATAACGTACACCTTTGTACTGGACTGAGCTCAATGAAAATAAGATACACGGGGTCGATTTGATTAAAGAAACCGAACAGAAAGTAAAAGTGATTTGTGAAAGTTTGAAAGTAGCATCAGATCATCAAAAATCGTATGCAGATTTGAAACGTAAAGACATAGAGTTTCAGATCGAGGATATAGTGTTTTTGAAAGTTTCACAATGGAAGAAAATACTCAGATTCGGTCATAAATGCAAATTAAGTCCGAGATTTATTGGGCCGTATGAGATTATCGAGCGGATTAGGTCAGTTGCGTATAGACTGCTGTTACCACCTGAACTAGAAAAGATTCACAATGTATTCCATGTATCGATGCTTCGAAGATATCGATCTGATCCTTTACACGTGATTAGTCTGACTGAAGTTGAGATTAAGCCTAATATGTCGTACGAGGAAGAACCGGTTCGTATTCTGGCTCGCGAGATTAAAGAGTTGCGAAATAAGAAAATTCCATTGGTTAAAGATTGTGGCATAAACATGGAGTTGAGGAAGCAACGTGGGAGCCAGAGGATACAATGAAAGAGCGTTATCCGAACCTATTCATCGGTAACATTTTCGGGGACGAAAATTCCTAATGGGGAGAGTTGTAGCAGTCCAATTTAGACCCTAAACGAAACGATGGTTTCAGGATCACGGATTTGAGTTAGAAAAAAATATTTAAATATTATTTTTCATGTTTATTATATGTGAATTTATATGTGCGAAAATTTCGTATGAAAATTTGATTGCTTGTGTATTTAATTTGATAAAAGGACTTAATAGCGTAAGTTGAAAACTTGATAATTTAATTCATAAAGGTCGAATTGATAATGAATTGTTAATATGGAGTATTTATGTTGCAAATAATCCTTTATATTAGTGATGGTCGAATGTACTCTTAATGTATATGTTTATGTTATTATTTTTATAAGGTTAAATAAGTAAAATATGTTAAATGTTAACATATAATATATTAAAACATAAAATAAAAATTATATTCATTATATTCCATCATCGCAACTTGATAAAAGAAAAAGAATCAAGAGCTTTGCGATTTTCGGCCAATTTCAAGCTTGATTCAAGGTTAGTTTGGTTTCAGTTTTTGATAATTTTTACGTTTTTGAGATCGTTGCTTCGAGTATTACCCAACCCATGCTTGAATTTTTTATTTTGGTGAATATTTTGAGTTATTCCATTGATGAATATTTGTGTTTTGTGATGTTTGATGATGAAATATCAAAAATATGTTTTAGATTAACATGTTTTGTATTGGAGTTTTTGATAATTTTTAGTTAATAGGACTAAATTGCAAAAATAATAAATTTAAAGACTAAAATGCAAAATAAGTAGAATGTATGGATTAGTATGGACATAAGGAAGATTCGACCTAGCTATGATGTGATGAGATTTTGAGTATTTGGTGTTTTATACAATTAGGACTAATTTGTAAAAAGTATGAAATATCAGGGGTAAAATGGTAATTTTTTGATTTATGTGTTGTTGGATTAAATTGAATGAAATTGTGTTTAAATGAGGTTAATTTGAAATTATATAGATCAAGATCAAAGGAAATCGGACTTGGATCAGGGAAAAACAAAAATAGTCGAATAGTCGATTTGTAACGTCCGTCGATATCCGAGGTAAGTCTTTAAGTAATTAAACTTGGTTTATTTTGGACTTAGAATGTTTTACTGTGATGATTTGAATTTTATAATCTATTAGTATAATAACCGAATGTCATGTATCATTGAATTATTGTGATTGAGTTTCATTTGACTGATTTAAAACCTCTGAAAGTGGTATGTGTTACATAGAGTATTGTATAATTTGATATATGAAATGTAGTGGAATGATTCTTTATTTGTGATATTCGGGCTTTAAGCCTAGCAAGCCTTGTGCTGGTGACTTTGATCGGGCTTTGTGCCTAACAGGCATAGTGCCGGTGAATAAATATCAGACCTTGGGTCTAGCAGGCCTTGTGCCAGTGGGTGATTCAGGCTTACGCCTAGCAGGTTTTATACTGGTGATTTGTTTTCAAGTCTATAATTATAAGAATTCAAGTTATTGTGGATATTGAGCAAATGAAATTGAGCTAAATTTTGCATTGTATATGTTCAGCAAAAAAGGTGAGTACATGTGAGCTTATATTGAACTTGTATATTCAGTTAAATGTGAAGTTAACTTGAATGTGCATTTTCGGCCATATGTCACGTACTATTGAATTTTGAACTATAGGTCACATGTACTGTTATGATGAACCTTATATATTCGACTTTATATATAAGTGTCTATGTGATGATATAATTGATCTTAAGTAATTAGTTTTATAGGAAATATTTATATGGTGTTATATAATTGATTGTGAACATTCGGCCAAGGTATTTTATTAAGATGAAGTATAGCATCATGGATATAATTTGGTTAGTTTGAATGTTTTGATTATACAATGAGTTGTTTAATTTGCTTTAAGGCTTACTAAGCTAAGTTAGCTTACTCTGTGTGTTCTTGTTATTCTATTTTATAGATTTTGGTTGTAAGTTTTAAGCTCGGGGATCGTTATCGAAGTCATCCACACTATTGTCAACTTTCGGTACTTTTAAAAAGTCTATTTTCAACTTTTTGGCATGTATAGGCTAATATGTATTTTGTTCAACTTTGAATATGTATAAATTGAACCATGTGAATATGGCTTAACATTAAAGCTTGGTTTTGGTTATGTTTTGTAATGGTTTATTTTATTTTGATTTTAATGTTATGTGAAATGAATGAAAAGTATATGCGATTGGTGATATATGTTTTGAAATAGTTTGAAAATGGTTTATTGAACTTGGTTGTGATTGATAATTATGGTATTATAAACATAAGTTCATATGATAAGCTCGTTTAGAGTATATTTTGATATACATGATATAGGGTATGTTTTGTTGTTATGAAAAGAACTTAGTTCGGTTTGCATGTAAAGTCTATGTGTATTTAAAGTGATTAGTTGTTTAATATAGATTGTAAGTAAGATAAAGATATTTACCAAATGAATACTAATTTGTGTAATAATGCACTATGGGAATTATATGAATTTTAGCAAGATGTTAGTTATATGTATATATATATATATATATATATATATTTACATGTACATGTTTGTGTATTCAAATGATGCTTGCCATAATGTTTTGGTTTATAATGAAACTACATGCGTATATATATATTTTCTAATGAACAATGTGATTATTTGAATGGTATGGATTCGGTTAATGTTGAAGTATGATTCGTAAATGTAATATGATTACTAATGTATGTTTATTAATTAATTGGCAATGTACTTTATATATATAAATATAATTTGTTTGAATATGTGAACGTTTGAAATTATGTTTTTGTTCAGTAATGCCTCGTAACCATAGTCCGGCGACGGATATAGGTTAGGGGTGTTATAGCTCGGAGATAGATACACGAATCTAACCAACACACTAATGTGGCACCCAATGCCACAACAGATAAATATAAAGCAAATGGTTGCACCCAGAGCTATAAATAAAATTGACACCCAGTGTCTCATCGATTAAACCGAAGTAAATTGACACCCAATGCCTCATCGACTCAAAGTCGAAGTAACTCTGAACTCTTTCTATCTTATGGTATGCCATCTATATCCAACTCAATCTGAATAGTTAATAGGATTTTTATTTCATATTTCCAAACAACCAATGTTTCAATTTCATATACATTCTCAACATGTGTACATTTATTCAACTTTATGATAACCATAATTTTCCCAAAACATAAATTCAATTCATAAATTTATAAAAACACATATATTTCTCAAATAGGCATAACTGAATCCTCATCATCATAAATTACTCAAATCATCCCAATTGAGAAGCATTCTCACCTCAAATGCTTACCCTAAACATACAAATCAATATGCAGCAATTTATAAATTAGTTCGGATTATAGAAACATAAACCGTAAACTCCGAGCTATTCGTTGACGGCTTTGTCTTTTTCTTTCCTTTTCGTGGAATTCAAATTGATGTTAGCTACGGAATAAAAATAAATAACACATTTCACCAATTCACAAACAATTTCACCTTCAAATGCTAATTTATGAAACTTTTAAATTTAATTCAATTTAGTCCCTAAAATCGAAACTAACATAACTTTCACATTTAATCCCAAATTTTTATATCAATTTCATTCTAAGCTAAACTTAACTCCCTATTTCTCATTTCTACCCCTAAACTTTGAATTTTTTGTAATTTAGTCCTTTTCACTTCTAACCTAAAAATCCATCAAATTAGTCTCTAAAGTTTTAACTAATGAGCAATGGTAACATTTAAAATCTTAAGCAGTACTGAAAAATAGGACATGGTTCGACTAACTTATAGTACCGAAATTCAAAAAACATAAAAGTTATGAGAAAATAACTAAATTCAACACTTGACATTTATAAACCCTAAGGCCGTTCTCCCCCTTTTCTTCTTGTTCAATTCGGTTTTCATATAAAATGGAACAAGAAATGGGTTTTGTTTCTTTTAATTCCACTAACTATATTTTTTATTCATTATAATTTTATTACTTAACATAATTATAACTTAAATTTTACAATATAAAACACATATATTACTAATTCATAACCGTCCACTATTATTAATCCCATATAATGGTTTATGTAATTTACAAGTCCTTTATATTCACTTCAATTTGCAATTCTTTTATAAATCTTTTTTTATTCCTGTACTCTAATTAAGCACTAACTCAATGAAATTACCTACCCTAAATTTAATTTTTTTCTAAAATAACTCTAAAAATATTTACGGATTTAATTTACAGAAATAGAATCCTAAAATTACATTTTCTGATATCACGATTTTTTAGGTCGTTAAGGTGTTTATTTGATGTGGCGATGTGCCATGTGTTTAATTTTTTTTATCATTTTAATATTAAATTATTTTTTTTTTCACTTGAAATCTCTTAAATGGCCATTAAACTCTAATAGAACTACACTTTCATCGTTCTCCCTTGTCTCCTATGTCTCTATCACTGTCCCACCCTCACCCTACTTTTTGGTTCACTCTCAAAAAGGGAAATCAATTTCTTGAGAGTTTTAACCCTAAAATCTAAAAAAAGAAAAATGATACCCTAAGTAAATTCCCCCCAAACCCAGAATTTCGTTAAAAATAAACCCCTCTACCTCCAACCACATTAAAACAACAACAACCCCCCCAGCTTACTCCAAATACCCTTATTTTTTGCGCAAAGATCATCTTCCATTACTTAGCAAACGTAACTTAAGGAACAAAATTTGAAACCTTTCAAATCATCATCATTTACATCACAAATAATTGTAAGGGAAGAAACTTGCTTCTCAATTGCTCCGACGGACCAAAGTAGAGTAAAGCAGCATCCATCTGCAACTAAATTACATTTACAATGAGAACTCAAGTAGTCATTTTTATATTTATCTTTTTAAACCCAAAAAATGCAACTATATTTTCGAGAAAAAAATTCAGAAAGTAAAGAACATGGAGCAATTAAAATAAAATAAAGGGAGGGTGACTAGTATTAGAATCCCTCAAACTAAGCAGTAAGCATATCTATGTTGTTCCAATAGGGTCGGAAGCGTGTAAATTATTGCACTAAAAAATCACACAAAGTTCAATTCCCAGGGAAGAGAGGTGGATCACAAGGATCTCTTAAATACCAAGTCTTTCCTTAGTCAGAATATCCCTTCTATAGTAATTTAATAGCACAATTAAATACTACTATTATACCTTCAAATATTGAAAGAAAAATAGGACAAAAAGAACACAAGAGTTTTAACGAGGTTCGTAAATTATACCTCGTCCTTGAGCAGCGACACCGGATGATAACTTTACTATCTCCAAAATATTACAGACAAATAGAATTCCTTAAGAATTCTCAAATGAGAGAAGAGAAAACTAAGAGAGAAAGATTGGTTGGGATGAATTGAAATGAGAAATGAGAAGGCCTATTTATAGTTGAGGTTCAAGGACCAAACAATAAATAGCCCATTATCTCAAGGACCAAAAAAATTATCCCATGCCACTTTTTCAAAGTCAACTTTAGGGTGCTAAACTTGCACCACTTGGATTGTTTGCCATTAAAATTGTCTGCCATTAATCATAATGTTAACAATCTCCACCTTGAAGATTTGATTAGGATAATCACATCTTCACACACTTCCTTCAACTCCCCAAATTCGATAAAGCTATCTTTTGTAGTGCCTCCAAATGCGCTCTCGAGCGCCATACACCTAAAGGTGCTCATATTCTCAGGATGTTAATCAAGTTCAAACAATGATTAAACTTGATTGTTGTTACCACCTTGGTCATCATATCTGCGGGATTATCTGCTGTCGGAATCTTCTGAAGTAGAATTTTTCCTTTTCAAAGACTTCCACTTTAAAGTGATATCTTACGTCAATATGCTTGGTTCTTGAATGATAAACTTGATTTTTCGCTAAATGAATAACGCTCTGACTGTCACAATATAGACTAATGTGACTTTGAACAACTCCTAAGTCTTTCAACAATCCATTAAGCCAAATAGCCTCCTTAATGACTTACAGTAAGCGCTATATATTACGCCTCTGTAGTAGACACACTCATCAGTAGACTATAAGGTAGACTTCCAACTCACTAGGGCTTTCGCAAGATTAAGCAGATACCCGTAGTTGAGCACGTTTATCTAAATCACCAAAGAAAGTCGGAATCAACATATCCAACTACAAACCGACCAAGTGCTTCATCCTGTTCAAAAATTAAACTAACATCTACGGTTTTTGAAGATACCGTAGAATCCATTCCTGACTTGCCAATGTCCTTTTCCGAATCATGCATATACCGCTCACAACTCCAACGACTTGTGAAATGTCGGCCGCGTACACACCATCGCATACATCAAACTCCCAATTGCATTAGCATATGGGACTTTTTCCATATATTCTCTTTCTTCTTTAGTCTTCGGAGATAATTGAGCACTAAGTTTCAAATGAGAAGCAAGTGGGGTACTTACATGTTTTGTGTTTTCATTTACACCAAAACATTGTAATACCTTTTTCAAATATTGCTTTTGATTCAAACAAAGCTTGCCTCTCTGTCTATCTCTACTTATCTCCATACCGAGAATCTTCTTGGCCTCACCTAGATCTTTTATCTCGAACTCTTGATTCAACTGAGCCTTCAGCTTATCTATCTCTTTTTGGCTCTTCGAAGCGATTAACATATCATCAACATACAAGAGTAGATAAATGAAAGATCCGTCATGTAGCTTCTGCAAATATACACAATTTTCATATTTGCTTCTTGTGTACTTCTACCTTCTCATAAAGCTATCAAATCGTTTGTACCACTGCCTCGGGGATTGCTTCAATCCATATAGCGATTTGTTCAGCTTACAAACCCAATTTCTACCACCACCATCTGTGTATCCTTGAATTTGAGTCATATAGATCTCTCTTCTAACTCACCATGCAAGAAAGCCGTCTTAACATCAAGTTGAGCTAGCTCCAAATTCAACTGTGCTACCAAGGCCAACAAAATTCTAATAGAGGAATGCTTCACAACAGGGGAAAATACATCATTGTAGTCAATTCCCTCCTTCTGAATGTAGCCTTTAGCTACCAATCTTGCCTTGTAGCGAATATCCTTCTTGCTAGGAGATCCATCTTTCTTTGCAAATACCCACTTGCATCCGATTGCCCTTTTACCTTTCGGTAATTGCGCCAACTCCCAAGTATTGTTCTTAGGAGACGCATTTCTTCATCCATGGCGCTTTTCTATTTATCACTTTCTAAGCTTTGCATTGCTTCTTGATAAGTGATAGGAATATCATCGTCAACAACGGGAAGGGCGTAGGCCACCATATCAGTAAATCGAGTAGGTCTACGAATTTCTCTCCGTGGCCTTGCAACTGCAACTGGTTCTGGTGTACTTAACGGTTCTTGGGTCAGAACCTCTTCAACCTCTAATTCCTCCATTGTGGCTAGAGAATTAGACTTATTAACTGGGAAAATCCCCATCTGCTCAAACTCCACCTGTTTTGGAGTACACTTCACCTGTTGTGGAGTATCGCTCGTCTGAATATTTTTATCTGCTACCTTTTTCAATGTGGCAGATTCATCAAAGGTAACATCTCTGCTACAGATCATTTTCTTTGTGTCTAAGCACCAAAGATGAAATCCCTTCACTCCAGAAGTGATTCCTATAAAGAGAGCTTTCTTTGCCCTCGGATCTAACTTTGATTCCTTCACATGGTAATAAGCAGTGGATCCAAACACATGGAAGGAATCATAATCTGTAGCCGGTTTTCCAGACCATACCTCCATAGGAGTTTTTCTTTCTAATGCAGATGATGGCAAGCGATTAACAAGATGGCGGCGTATGTCACGACCTCACCAAAATTGCTTGCCCAACCCAAACATTGGACAACATACATCGAACTTTCTCCAAGCAATGTTCGATTCATACGCTCTGCCACTCCATTCTGTTGTGGTGTATCCCTAACTGTAAAGTGTCGAACAATACCATACTCTTGGCACACATCGAAGAACGGATCACTTCTATATTCCCCTCCATTGTCCGTCCTAAACCGCTTAATTTTCTTGCCGGTCGGTTTTCGATCATAGTTTTCCATTTAAGAAAAACTCCAAGCACTTCATCTTTAGTTTTCATGGTATACACCCAAACTCTTCGGAAAAGTCATCAACAAAAGTAACAAAGTAGTGTTTTCCTCCCAACGAAGGTGTTTTGGAAGGCCCCACACATCTCGAGTGAATATATTCCAAAATACCTTTTGTATTATGGATAGCAGTGTAATTTCACTCTCTTTTGCTTTCCTAGAACACAATGCTCATAAAATTTTAATTTGCAAGCCTTTGCAACTTTCAACAATCTTTGCTTTGCGAATTTGCAAGGATTTTTCATTTGGCATGTCCCAACTTCATATGCCACAAGCGCATTGAGTCCAATGCTTTGTTACTAGGAAGGCAATGATCGCTCCAATAACTGTACTACCTTGGTAATAATACAAGTTATTTTTCCGATGCCCTTCAATATCACAAGTGCCCCAGATGTCACTTTCAAAACCCCATCTCTCATAGTAACAACTGAACCATTGGATTCTAAGGCTCCCAATGAGATGAGATTTTTCTTCAAGCTGGCACGTCATCAACATCGATCGAACTCTAGTTGATCCATCTTGATTCTTTAATTGGATTAAACCTATCCCAACAGTTTTACAGGCATTGTCATTGCCCATATAAACAACTCCTCCATTTAGCTCAACTAAATCAGATAACCACTCCCGGTTAGGGGACATATGATAAGTACAACCCGAATCCAATATCCACTCATCTGAATGGAATGACGATGATGATGCAACCGATGATAGTTCGAGTCCTTTGGTATCATACTTACAACACAAGCATCTCTGCGACTTTTCCCTTATTCTTGACTTTGGACAATTTTTCTTCCAATGGCCTTTCTCATGACAAAAGGCACATTCATCTTTCCGAGTCGGACTTTGACTTTGATCTCCCTTCGAGTTTTCTTCTTAGTGTATGAACGACCTCGGACTACTAAAGCTTCTGTATCTCTGATTGAGTTTTTCTGTTTGTCCTTCTTTCTCTGTTCATAAGCGTATAAGGCCACAGACTTCGCTCGAGATATATCACTCCGCCATAAAGTAGAGTAGTTTCTAGAACTCAAACTCCTCGAGAAGTGACCCCAACAAACATCAAAGCCAAATCTTCATCTTTGAATGTCTCATCCATATTTAGCAAATCGGTGACTAAGCGATTAAATTTGGTGATGTGATCATTCATTGTGGTACTGGGGCGTAAGTGAAGCGAAAGCAGTCTTTTCTTCAAGTGGAGCTTATTTTGACTGTTTTTCTTCAAAAAATTTCTTCAAGTGCCACCCACAACTTATTTGCGAAGTCTCCTTTGAAAAAGCATACCTCTGCTCTTGAGAAAGGCATGATCGAATTGTGCCACATGCCAACCGATTGATCGCCTTCCAATCTTTCTCTTGTACATCATCTGGTTTCTCTTCATCAATGGCAATGTCTAGACCTCTTTGAAAAGGGCATCTAGAACCTCACTTTGCCACATACCAAAATGGCCCGTGCCATCAAAGATCTCCACCGCCAATCTTGCATTTGCAATTGTCGGTCTTGTCCACATGGACGATGTTGAAGCTCCTACACCGATCGTTTTCTCCATAATCTTTCAATATACCTAAGGAAATCTTTTACGATGTGGAAGATCGGTTTAAAGCGCAACCACAGAGCATACTACGATTAACCTTGACTCTTGATACCACTTGTTGTTCCAATAGGTCGAAGCGTGTAAATTATTGTACTAAAAAATCACACAAAGTTCAATTCCCAAGGAAGAGAGGTGGATCACAAGGATCTCTTAAATACCAAGTCTTTCCTTAGTCAGAATATCCCTTCTATAGTAATTTAATAGCACAATTAAATACTACTATTATACCCTCAAATATTGAAAGAAAAATAGGACAAAAAAGAACACAAGAGTTTTAACGAGGTTCGGTAAATTATACCTACGTCCTTGGGCACTAACACCAGATGATAACTTTACTATCTCCAAAATATTACAGACAAATAGAATTCCTTAAGAATTCTCAAATGGGAGAAGAGAGAAAACTAAGAGAGAAAGATTGGTTGGGATTAATTGAAATGAGAAATGAGAAGGCCTATTTATAGTTGAGGTTCAAGAACCAAACAATAAATAGCCTATTATCTCAAGGACCAAAAAAAAATTATCCCATGCCACTTTTTCAAAGTCAACTTTAGGGTGCTAAACTTGCACCACTTGGATTGTTTGCCATTAAAATTGTCTGCCATTAATCATAATGTTAACAATCTATTACAAGCAAGAGACCTGATCTTGCCATGACATTTTTCTTTTCCCGATTCTATTTGGCCCATTTCCGGTGTTCCTGCAGGCTGATATTTTAACATCAAGGTGCTGCTCAGTGACTCTTCACTGAATTAGTTTGAGTTTGCACTTCTTCTTCCTCTCTCTCTGCATTGAAGGAAGGGGATGTTGGGAACATTATCAAATGATAGAAGACTATAATATGACAATAAGAGATTTACGGAAATCAGGTTTAGGTCAAAAGTTGGTTTCATGCTTTGGCGGTTAGGGCTTGTTGGGACAGGGAAATAAGATGAAAAGAAATGAAGAAGAAGAAGAACAAGAAGAAAGGGAAAAGGGAGGCGAAAGATAAGGAAAAATAACAATAAAATAGAAAATAGAATTTAATAAGGGTAAACTATCAAAATAGTCACTTTTGTTTGCTTCAGGTTACATTTTAGTCACTTATGGTTTAAATGTTACGTTTTAGTTACTTACGTTATTGTGTTGTAGCATTTTAGTCACTGAACTATTAATTGTCATTAATGGTGTAACGATATGCTGACGTGCTATGTTAAATCATCATTTCAAACGAAAATTTTAGGTTAAATTCTACAATTGGTTCTTATATTTTTTTTTTCATTTTGAGCAATTTAATTTTTCTTTTATGTTATTTTAACTTTTTTTTCTTTATTTTCCATTCTCTTTTGCTTCTTTATCTATTTACCTCCCTTCTTCATTTATTTTAATGTAGTTTTTCTATGTTTTTCATTTGTTGAAACTAGTCCACAACCTCACGTTACTCGAAAAAATTAAATTGTTTTAAAAAAATAAAAGCATAAGGACTAGTTTTAACAAATGAAAAACATAGAAAAACTACGTTAAAAGAAATGGAGAAGGGAGGAAGACAGATGGAGAAGCAGAACAAAATGAAAAAAAAAAAGAAAAAAAAGAAGGAAAATTAGAAGAACATAAAAGAAAAAAATTAAATTGCTCAAAATGAAAAAATATGGGAATCGATTGTATAAATTAACCTAAAATTTTTGTTTAAAATGATTATTTAACGTGTCATCTCAGCTTACCACTACACCATTAACAACAATTAACAGTTCAATGACTAAAATGTTACAATATGATAACGTAAGTGACTAAAATATGATCTGAGATAAACAAAAGTGACTATTTTAATAGTTTACCCTTTTTTTAAAATATATGTTACAATTAGATTCACATTATCCAAATAACGGTAAACGGTGGAGTGGCATCTTGATAATAATTCGAAAACGTTAGTAGTATCTTTGTAAGTTTGATAAAAATGAAAGATTTCAATCACATTTGGTATAAATTTTCCTATTAAAATTAACTAAAAAATTTTAATAATAAATCTTTGCATATAATTGCTTAAGCACTTAATGTGTTGTTATTTAATAAGTTCATACTCAAAGAATTAATGGGTAATTATATATATGGTATCTTTCTATGCCTCATAAATGTGATGATTTTGTTGCATTGTAAAATATCCAAAGCAATTAATAAAAATAAAATAAATATGCAATTTTGAAAAATATTTCCAATTATAAGGTGTTTTTTTTTTTCACAGAGAAGAAAAAAATGGAGAATTGCCACAAAACACATACACATAGTGGAACCCACAATAGAATGCATTTATATGGATTCCACAAGCATGTTTGGACAAATGGGTAGTGCAAAATTTGAAAAAAAAAAAAAAAAGAAGAGAGTTTGTTGATAGGTAGATATTGAGTTCTCAAGTAAGTCTCTTGTTTTTCTTTGTAGAAATTGATGTTTATTTTACAGTGCTTACTTTGAATCTTTTCTGATTTTGGCTTTCACAGATTGGGATTTTATATTTGGGACTAAAATGAAAAAACAAGGACCTTGTTTTCACTGTGGGATTGACAGTGAGTTTTTCTCTCCCCCACCCCCCTTTTTTTTTCAATTAATAAATATTTGTTGCAATTAATTATATTCTCACTATCATATGATTTTGAGTTTTAAATATTAATTTTTTAGTAAACCCTAATAAAAATATTCCTTATTTGAATTATTTTTGGTGTAGACTATGTTAATTAAATATGAAATATTATTTAATAGATCTTGTCGAGTTTAATCCTAAATCGATCTATAAATTAGTGACTGAGTTAGAATTTTTTTGGGCAGAATTAAATTTTATATTTTACGACAGTAAAATATAATTTCACTATTTTAATAGTCTATATCTTTATAATTTTAAATGATTAAATCAAATTTTATCACTTTTGAAGGACTAAAGTGTAATTTTATTATTACTAATTTAAAATTTTATAATTTATAAAGGGCTTAAATGAAAAATTTTCCATTTCCGTCTGCTCCACGACTGTTATGATGTTTTTGGTTATTTTAGGCACACCACTTTGGCGAAATGGACCACCCGAGAAACCAGTTTTGTGCAATGCTTGTGGTTCAAGGTACAGATTAGGGAAACCCCTGGAAAACTATATACCCAAGACTCTTCAAATTATTCAAAAGAAGAAACGAAAAGCAGTGCCCAAATCAGTTGTGACTAACAATGGCAATGCCTCCTATTCATCATCCGCCATGGGAGATTATGCAAGTTCTGAGTCTTCAACTGCACATAATCTCAACTTTTGCTCTATAAAACAAGAGAATCTAGATGATGATTTTCATCCAGGTTCATTATCCACTTACTTTTACCTCATACCTTTTCTTTATTATATCAATGTTTTAATGGTTTAATTATTTTTTAAATTCAAAACATTTTATTATTTTTAAAAATTATCATTATTGTATGAATCAAGTTTTTCATATCCTAAATGTTAGCTTAGGCGTTAAATATCAATTTAGATTTGACATGAAATATTTTTAAAACACGTGTATTTATTGTATGAACAATTTTAATATGATAGATAGTGTCATTAAAATTTAGGAGGATTATATATTTTTCTTTAACATGTTATATTCGAGTTATTGTATCAAGTACACATATGTTTCAAATATGAATCTAATTATGAATCTCACCTCTTTACGTTGTAAAAATGGAGAAATTAATTCTTCTATTTTAATACTTTATAAAAACTAAAAAGTTTGTCAGCAAATACATGAAATGCTAATTTTTGCTTATTTTTACTAATTGCTTGCATATAAATTATTGAGTGTTAGAAATTCAACATCAAAACTTAACAATGTTTCCCAATTAGACTAATTTCTCGATTTTTGTAAAATATGAGAATCTAAGTTCTAATAAATTAAAGTAAAAGACTATCTTTTCGGTTTTCATAAAAGGATGACATTCATAATTAGACTGTTTCTACCCTAGAAGTTGAGTAAATTAATTATAAAATTTTGGGTGTTTGATTATGCAGTTGAAGATTTGGGAAGTTCATGGAGAAATCATTCAAGGAAAAGGTCAGCAGTTGTTTACAATAGTCTTACAACAATCCAAAAACTTGAAAGGGACCTTCAGAAAATTCTAAGACATGAACCACATCTTTTCAATGGAGTTGAATCTCAAGATGATGTGCTGATTTATAACGTTAACATCAACAACCTCCAAATTCCTTCAAAAGAAATTGGTCTTGGTACCATTCTTCTCAATGATTTCCCTGTTTCTTCTCCTTCTTCTTCCCATCATCAAGATGAGCAGGAAATTAAAATTTCGACTCCAAATCACGCTCCGACAGCTCCTTCCTATCCGTAAGTAAAAACCCGTAGCTTAAGCCATTTTGATACAAATGTTAACAACAAAGTGAGTTTAATGCGCTTAGTGATCTTGTCCACAGAAACAAAGAAGGCATTGTTGGCATGGTGTGCAAGTTGGTTTAATGAATTGATTGAAACAAGATTTTCACCTATAAATGTCGCTCTGAAGGCTTTAATTGTTTCAGCTCATTTTGAATATATCAGTTGACATTTGAGTTTGACATTTTCTTTATATGGTATGTGTTATTTTTTTATTCAATGTAATACTTGTATTTGATAAAATTATATATTTCGGTACTCAAAGATAATGATATTAACTTTTAAAAGTCTAATTTAGGTTTTAAGAGTGATTTTTGCATTTTAATTACTAATATTATTATATTTTAATTCTTCATAATTTTGTTGATTGTGAATTTATTTAATTTTATGTTTAATTTATCAAATATGGTCCAATGAATATGATTTAATTTGGTTTTAGAGTTGATTTGATGAAAGTAAATTGCTAATATTATTAGCTAATTATGAATTTTGATCAAATCAACTCTAAAAGTTGAATTACTTCAAAAAAAACTTTAAAACTCGAATTAAATACTAAAAGGTTATCACATTACCTTTGGGTAACAAAATGTATAACTTTTGTCATATATAGGTGCTATATTGTGGGCGAATCTAGAAAATTCTTTTAGGAGGGCCGAAATTAGATTGTAATTTTTTCGGTAGTAAAAATGTAATTTCATCATTCTAATAGCATATATATTTATAACTTTTAAAGGATCAAATTAAAATTTTATCATTTTTAGGGGTTAAAGTATAATTTTATTTTTACTAATTTAAATTTATAAAAGTTTTAAAGAACCTAAATAGAAATTTTTTCATCCCTAACTACGCGCTTTTGAGTAAAATATTTTAAAGCGTAAAAATCACAAACTAAATTTCTAAATTTCCATAACCTAGAAGCAATTAATTAATTTACAATCAGCCACATTTCTACGGTTTGCCTAACACTTTTGCTTCAAAGTAGAAAATCATACAAACTTATATTAAAGATAAACTATGGTAAAAACATGATATTTGGAGATCACAAAAGGTGATTCTAAAAATATAATGAAATCAAGTATTATTTACCTGTAATGGGACTTGGCAGTTGTCATTAAGTGATGAAAAGAATTGGTGGTGATAGGTGGCAGTAGAGGAAAAATTAACAAAGAAAACAATCAACAACTTTCTTGGCTTTGACTCTTAAAATCGAGGGATTAAAAACAACTTAAGTCATGAAAATTATAAAGTGGCGGATTAAAATATAAGTGTTATTAAACAAGTACCGATGTCTTCTCTCTGGGAAAATACTGGATTTGGAGATTTCTATATGGAAAGTTTGATCCTAAAAAGGTTCATTTTAGGGATAAAGACGAAGATGAGGGTAGTGATATGATGGTATTACGTTCTCATTTTACTAGTTGTTATTTCTTTCTATTTTGAATAATACGGTGAGTTTAGAAACAAATCAAAATACATGATTTGGTTGGTTTCGATCTTACTGCCTGTAAATACGTAGATAGTTCTGATTTTTAGGGTTTGTAACAACTCCAAAACTCTATTATATTAGGGAGGGGAGTTGAGGAGGACACAGTGAAAATAAATAAGTTCTTCTTCTTGTCTACTATTCGTTTCTGCTGTAAGTTGCTGCAAATTCTTAAGTAAAATTCAACCTGTTTCCAACAATTAACAAGGTATTAGAGCCAACGATCTACGATGTCTGGCGACGATGTTTCTACTCGACTTCAAAAAGATGTGGAAAGTCTGTAGCAAATGGTGGCAAAGCTGTAGGAGGATGTTTCCCAGTGGAGCACAAAGTTGAATGACGAATTGAAAGAGTTAAGGGTGGAATTCAAGGAAGAATTCAAGCTGGAGTTGAGGGAACTAAAGGATGGGTTATGAAGGGAGACCAAATCTGAAATGCAGGGACTGCTGGAACTATATTTCGGTCGATCGTCTACTTCTGTCGCTAGTGTTTAGCCATCTACTACAGCTTTTGCTAGACAGTGGAGTGATAAACGGAAGGGAATACTAGGTTTTTACCAATCGGCTTTTTGCCCAGAGAAACATCTCCTAACTCACCTTTAAAGGGCACTCGTTCCTTTTTACCTAAGGTTGATATCAGTCTGTGGTCCCATGTGGAAGATCACTTCTTTAAGTTGCACAAGCTATAATGTCCATGTTTTGATAGATCCAATTTCAGAGGTTGGTGGGCAAAATTGGAACAATATTTTAATGTCGAAAGGGTCTCTTCTAATGCTAGGGTCTGAACAGTTATGTTACACTTAGAGGGCAAAGCTATCGGCTAGTAATATTTTTATGTAAAACGGCAATGGGGCTTTCACATGTTGGTTTGGGAAACTTATGCACAGAGCTTGTAGGAGCGTTTTGCGTCAGGTTATTTTCAAGACCCCATGTACGACTTGGTGACATTGAAGCAACATGGGACGGTGGACCAATATCACGACACTTTTGTTAGCTTGTTGAATCAATTGCAGTTGCCAGAATCATATGCCTTAAGCATATTTACTAGTAACTTGAAAACTGAAATCGGGCAGTACTTAAAATTATTCAAGCCAAAAACATTGGTAGAAGGATTTCAAGCGATGCGTAAGGTGGAGGGCAAATTGCAACAATCTTCTAGGAGGGCACTCTTGACAGGAAGTCCTACTTCTGCGAAGTCTTCCACTTAGAGTCATACAAGTACTATTTCTTAAACTTTTAATCCTTAGGGAATGCTTAATAATAGTGGTTCCATAGGGCCAAATGCAGCTCACAAGTCAGCTTCGATGGCAGGTTCACAAAAGAAGTTTAACAATGCGTTATTAGCAGCAGAGATTGACGATAGGAGAAAGAAGAGCCTATGCTTTTGGTGTGGTTCCAAATATAGTGTAGGCCACAGATGTGTTAGGTCTTAGCTATATCAGCTATTGTTAGATTCAGAACCAGATAAGGATGGGGAAGAGGCCCATGAAGAATTAGAGCAATCAGTGGGGTCTTCGATCAAAATGGTGGCCCAAGATCCTATATTTTCGCTCCATGCCATACAAGGATCCCAAGGTACCCATACCATGAGGATGGCAGCATCGGTGGGAAATGCTCACGTTATTATTTTGGTTGATTTGGGAAGCATACAATTTTATAGGAGCAAGACTGGTGAGGCAGCTCGCTATAGCCTTCAGTCAAAAACATAAGTTGAAGGTCATGGTGACTAATGGGGGTAGTATATTCACCCAAGGGTTGTGCCAAGGGGTGAAATGGGAGGCCCAAGGACTACGTTTTTCAACAAATTTCTTTGTTCTACCAGCTAAAGTTTGTGATATGGTTTTAGGGGTGCGGTGGCTTCTATTCGTGGGGAGCATTACTTGGGACTTCGAGGCTTTGTCAATGTGGTTTAATCACAAAGGAAATAAATGTTCGTTATTAGGCATTCAGCTAGGTGCTATACAAGTATTGCGAGATTAAGAGGTTGCTGGAAGCTTTTCTATTGTGGGGAATCATTGGGGCCCTTGTATGCTCTTAATGGCTATGACTAACCAGGCATCATTGCAATTGCCACCTAAACCAATTCCTAGGGATTTGTTCAATCTCTTAGAGGTATTCAATAGGGTGCTTCAAACACCAGTTGGGGTACCCTGGTCATGTTTACAAGATTATAGCATTCTGCTGCGCAATGAATCGGTAATAGTCAAGATGAGACCTTATTGCTACCCGGTCATTCAAAAAAAACGATGGAACGATTGATCCAGAAGATGCTCTACAATAGGATTATTAAAGATAGTAATAGTGTGTTTGATTCTCCAATTATAATGGTAAAAGAAAAGGACGGGAGTCGGAATCTATGTGTGGACTATCGACAATTAAATAAGTTAACTATCAGAGACAATTTCCCAATTCTTAACTATTAGATGAGCTTAGTCAGGCAATGTTTTTTTCGAAACTGGATCTTCGCACCGGCTATCATCAAATCCGCATGCATAATGAAGACATTCACAAGACGATATTTTGGACTCATGAAGGTCATTATGAATTTTTAGTGATGCCTTTCGAGTTCACTAACGCTCCATCCACCTTTCAGGCTCTAATGAATTTAATTTTTAAACCTATGTTGAGGAAATCGATACTCATCTTCTTTGATGACATATTGCTACACTCTAACTCATTGTCTGAACATTTATTACAGTTAGAACAGGTGTTAAACATCTTGCGATCCCACCAGTTGTTTGCTAAAAAAGAAAAATATTAGTTTAGAGCTACCAGCATCGAGTACTAAAGCCATGTTATCTCTCGTAGCACAATGGTCATGGATAAATCAAAGGTCGATAATGTGTTTATTTGGCCTAAACCATGTTTAACTAAGGAGCTTAGATCATTATTAGGATTATTGGGGTACTACAAGAGGTTCATACAAGGGTACAGAACCAGTGCTAAACCTCTTACCAAGCTTTTAAAGAAGAAAGAATGGGTATAGACGTCTATCGATGAAGCTTTCCAAGCTCTGAAAGTGGCCATCAGTTTAGGCTCTGTCTTGGTGCTACCTGATTTTTACAAGGAATTTTGTGTTGACACTGACACCAGCGATATTAGAGTTGGGGCTGTCTTCCATCAACAGGGTTACCCAGTGGTGTTTTTCAGCAAGGCCTTCGGGGTAAGGCATAATGCGCTGTCTATTTACAAAAAAATACTAGCAACACTATTAGTTGTTAAGAAATAGCATCAGTATTTGGTTGGTCAACATTTCAAGATTTAAACCAACCATCAAAGCCTATGTTTCCTTTCCGACCAGCAAGCCATCACACACTTCCAACAAAGATGGGCGGCCAAAATGGTAGGATATAGTTTTGATATTGTGTACAGAAAATGGAGTAAGAATATAGTAGCCGATGCTCTTTCTCGACAACCTGATTGCTCCTCGAAGTAATTGTTTTGAATGGTGAAAAGTTCTTTTGTCTCGGAATTGTATCCTCATGTGTAGAATTCATGGAAACACAACCCACAATTAAGTAAGTTGTGTTGTAACAAAATCCTAGCTCCCATCCAAAATACTTATGGGATGGTTCGTGTCTTAGGAGAAAAGGAAAGTTGGTTGTGGGATCTGATCTAGAAATACAAAAGGAGCTTTTAACTTTCTTCAATAACAGTGTCTTAAAGGGCCACTCGGGCACTACAGTCACATGACATTGCATAGCAGGTTGGGTCTATTAGAAAGGGATGTCCAAAGACATAAAAAGGTAGGTGATAGAATATAGTGTCTAGCAAAGGAACAAATATAACCCATCAGCTTCACCAGGACTGTTGCAGCCACTACCGATACCTACTAGAACGTGGGTAGATATAAGCATGGACTTTATAAACGGGTTGTCAGTTACAAAGGGGAAGGACACAATATGGGTCGTAGTAGACCGTTTGATGAAATATGAGCACTTCGTAGCTTCGAACCATCCATACTCGGCTCTAACAGTTGCTCAAGCTTACTTAGATTATATTTTCAAACTCCATGGCCTTCCGGACACTATAGTTTTCGATAGGGACAAGGTCTTTGTCAGTAATTTTTTACAGGAACTTTTCACTAAGCTTGGGACAAAAATTCACCATTCAAATGCTTACCACTCGCAAACAGATGGACAAACGTAAACCCTAAGCAACTGCCTTAACAAATTATTTACGATGCATGACTGAGGAACGACCAAAAAAATAGAGTTGTTGGTTGTCGTTAGCTGAATGGTGGTATAACACCACTTTCCATTTTGCTATCAAGGAGACGCCTTATGAAGCTTTATATGGGCAGGCACCTCCACATCATCTGTCATATTTAACTGGTTCGTCGGGTGTGGCTTGTGTAGACCGAAGCTTTCAACAACGAGAGGCTGCAAGAAAAATACTGCAATTCCACCTCAAACGCGCCCAGGAGAGAATAAAACATTTTGCAGATAAGAGAATGAATGATCGACAGTTTCAGGTGAGAGAATGGGTTTATCTGAAGCTCTAACTGCACAGACAACACAGCCTCCAAAGGATCTTCAGCCATAAATTAGCTCCTCATTATTTTGGGCCATTCAAAGTGGAAGCCAAGACTGGGGAAGTCGCTTACCACCTTCAACTACCCCCGAACTCACAAGTGCATCCAACTTTCCATGTGTCCTAGCTTAAGCATCATGTTGGCCAGCAACTAGTTCAACCTGTACTGCCAGCAACAGATTGGGATGGGACCCTTCCAAAATGGCCAGTCCCGATTATAGATAGGAGATTGGTTAAGGGGGAAACCAGGCAACGACCGAGGTGTTGATTAAATAGGCAAATTTGTTTCCATAGGATGCCACCTGAGAGGATTTGGCTGATCTGTGACGTTACTCCCCGACCTTCTATCCCTGAGTAGTTGTTACATACTCATTTTACTAGTTGTTTTTATTTCTTTCTATTTTGAATAATACGGTGAGTTTGGAAACAAATCAAAACACATGATTTGGTTGGTTTCGATCTTGCTGTCTGTAAATATGTGGGTAGTTCTAATTTTTATGGATTATAACAGCTCCAAGACTCTGTTATATAAGCAGGGAGGGGTGTTGAAGAGGACACAGTAAAAATAAATAAGTTCTTCTCTTTTATTCTCAAATTATTATCCATATCTTTTCTTTGCCATACTTTTTCCCTATTTCTTTCTCTCTTCTTCTTGTCTACCATTCTTTTCTACTGTAAAATTCAATTCGTTTTTAACAATTAATAGATGGTTGATTTGATTGCTAAACGACCAATAATTGGAAAGACAAACTAATAGGTCATTCATCCATTTCTGGTGAGAATAGTCTTAAGGAGAAAGAGGACTTTGATTTGTTGAAAGGAGATATTTAGAAGTCTATTGTGAATGGCATTCATTCTATTGAATTCTCAGATAGAATCCATCAAATTCTTATTAGGTTATGGATAACACCGTGATCTTGAAACTTCTAGGTCGTCATATTGGGTATTCAGTTTTGTAGAATAAAGTTTATAGCCTGTGAAAGCCCTCTTCACCATTTCATCTAATTAATATTGAAAATGGATACTTCCTGGCCAAATTCCAAAACAAGCTTGACTGTGAGAAGTTCCTTGGATTATATTTGGTTAATATTTGACAGTGCAACCATAGATGGTGTCCTTTAATCTAACACAAGCATTTTCAAAAGTGTTGATATCATGGATCAGGCTTTTGGGCTTGCCAGGATATTTGTATAAGCATAAGATTTTAATGGAAATAGGGGGAATGATTGGGAAAGTGTCCAAATTGGACATGAACACTGATAATAGAGCAAAAGGTCAGTTTGCCCAAATGGCTATCTATGTCAATTTAGATAGGCCACTGATATTGAAAATTCCAATTAATAGAAAAATCCAAAGAGTTGAATATGAGTTCTTAACAATGGTATATTTTTGTTGTGGAAGATACATCCATGCAAAGGAAGCTTGCACATTTAGGACCTTTGAACTTCACTATCTGAAATGATATCGAAAAATCACAGCATGGTCGTGGATAACATAAGGAAAAAGGGTGAAATATACGGGTCGTGGATGCTGGTAGAAAGAAAATCTAGGTGAAAGTTTAGGGATAACTCGTAGGTAAACACTGAAAATTCAGTGAAGGACAATGGGCGATTTCATTTTAGGGCCTTGACCGTTATGGAATCAAATGCAGTAATTCTCCCTAGTAATATAAATAAATCGACTGGTATTCGACGTAATAAAGGCAAAATAATATCTAATGGGCCTCACGAAAGTAGGGGGATTTTACTACACAACAACGGTCAATTGGGGAGTGGAGCATTAGATAAAGGCCAGCTTAATGAATCGGGCTTTAGGAACATGGTAGGTCCGGTAAGACTTAATAGTGTTGCTAGGAGGTTGTCTGTTGGGCCTGTTTCGTCTAGCAAGAAGACTGATGGATTTCAAATCATAGATGATAGGTTCTCTAAGGGCCTAAGGGAGAAAAGAAATAGATTGGACCTCAGTGGATCACTAAGAGTTAAGACATCTTCTCTTTTCGACAGGGCAATGAAGGGCTCAGAGCAGTAGTAGTCCTCTACAACTGATTTCAGTAATGGAGGTCTGGGTATGGACGACGGGTCTGATGGTTTGGGTAACGGGTTAGTTAACGAAACTAATGAAGTTATTCCAGGAGCTTTTTCCACTACGAACTTAGTGATGGAAAGAATGGTGGGCATTGCAGCGTTAGTGATGGTTAGCAGTCTTGACCCTAGCAAACATACGGTGATGATTTTCAAAGAAAATAAGAACCCAAATGTCAACTCTCAGGTGGAAAAGAATATTGGGTTGGTCTCGGAGAAGAGCGTGGATCGTGCAGCTGGTAGGGGTTCTGGTGATAAAATTAGAGGTGGACGTGTCACAAAAAACTTAATAAAATTAACCATGGCTGAAACAGCCGCTTCAAAAATGTTGGAAGTTCACGATTCCTATTGTTTAAGTCAATAAACCACTTGGCCGATATTATTTTGACTCATACCAAGGGGAAACTAAAACAGACGATTCTTTAAGAATAGAGAAGCAATTGACTAGAGTTGACCCTCTTGGATAATAAGGTTGTGTTTTTTTTCTAATTTTGTATACGGTTTTAGATCTATTTTTTTTCGTGGAATTATTAAGGGTGGACTAGCAGTAAATTTCTCCAAAGTCCTTCATGAATATAAGTGAAATTTAGTCTGGATATTGTGTTTACTGGAACCAAGATTAAGTGGTAAAAAAGCAAATTGTATTATTAACAGATCGGGGTTTAATTTTTCTCACTGTGTTAAAGCTATTAGCTTTTCAAGAGGTATCTCGGTAGGTTTAATTTCCAAATATTGACCATTGCCTCACCTTAGAAAATACGAGTGAAATTTCGAAGAGATATTCGATTATTTTGAACAAACGGGAAATTGCAACCCAGCACGATAGGACACTATTCTCCGAATTGCCAAACATCGAATATTTCTTTCGTTTTAAAGAGTTTTTAGAAAACGTGAGTGAAATTCCGAAGGGATTTTCGATCGTTTTGAACAAATGAAAAAGCGCAACCCAGCACGATAGGGCACGATTCTCGAATTGCCGAACATCGAACATCGCTTTTGTTTTAAAGGGTTTTCTAAAAAAAACATGAGTGAAAACATAAAGGAATATTCGATTATTTTGAACAAACGAGAAATCACAACCCAGCACGATAGGGCATGATTCCCGAATTGTCAAACACCGAGTATTGCCTTTGTTTTAAAGGGTTTTTTAGAAGACATGAGTGAAATTTTGAAGGGACCTTCGATTACTTTGAGCGAACGAGAAATTGCAACCCAACACGTTAGGGCACGATTCCTCGAATTACCAAGTATCGAATATCACCTTCATTTTAAAGGATTCTTAAAAATTGAAACTAGCTAAAAAACGTATTAATTTGATTTGAAATAATACGAAATTGATCATAAAAATTTGGATTTTGTAAAACCACATTTCATAAATCAAGTGGAAAACGATGATATGGGGCAATATGTGTACGCATAAAATACGACAATAGGAGAATGAAGGCAATACAAGTTATTTAACCAACTAACAAACACCTACAACTAAATATAACTAACTTGGAAACATAACTCAATTTCAATCTTGCATGGAGAGTAATTAATATGACAATATAAAACAACGAATAAATAAATAATGCAACAATAACATGCATGGCATAATAAAATTATTAGAGGCACAAAACAAAATGCAAATCAAAGAAGCAATATGGTATAAAACTATTTCACAAACGGCGAACAAATTGACACATAAAATGTAAGTTGACAAATTTGTATATAAAAAAACTAGGGATAGATATATATAATTTTTTGAAATGGATATTATAGAATGAAAGTTTGAATCAAGTTGCATGTAAAATATTTTAAACACAAATATATTTAAAAGTTGACGAACTACATGATGATTTAAAGTAAGATATATAATAAAAGAATAATAATGAAGATATATGACAAGACATGACACACAAAATAGATTTATAAAACATATTTACACGTAAGGTTATTGTAAAAGAAACATGAGACTAATAATAAGATATATATATATATATATAAATATATATATATATATACATTCTTAAAATAGTCTAAAAATTATACAGAGCCTTATATCAAAACATTTAAAATAATAGACCACACAAACATCTAAGCAATATAATATATAGATATATTCAAAAAATAATAATTTTATAATTACAAGAAAATGAGGTCTCTAAAATTATTTCATATATATATATACTTGATAAACCACAAAGTAAAAGGTGTTTTAAAATAAAAATCTATTAAAGTAATAAGTGTATTAATATATGTATATATAAATTTAAAAGTGAGTGTATGTAAAATATCATAAAAATGATAACATGTATAGGACCAAATTTATTTCGTTATAAATTATATACATAATAGATTTAAAAATACTTACAGCATCATATGTATAAAATACTATGGATGCAATGACATATATATAAATCAAATATAGATGTTGAATAATATATACATATATATAATAATAATAAGCATTAAAATAATATGCAAAACAGACATGCCAAATGAAATATGATAACAAAAATAGGTACCAAAATATATAAAAAGTTCAAAGACATGCAAGGAATAAAACAACATTGATAATGTACATAGAACGAAGTTAATTTATTATAAAACATATATAGATACGTATATATGACGATGATATTATAAAACAAAACAATAAAAGGGAAGCAATTACTAAGATAGATTAAAATGTACAAATAAATAATCGAGAAACGAAAGCTATAAGCTAAAAGGATATAATCAGAATCAATCCCAAACGAAAGGGATAATTTGGAAACAAAACAAAAATGAAAGAGGACCAATACGCGACGCGCGTAAATGCAGAATGACCTAAACGGGAAATATACCAGTCCTCACAGCACAGCATTAAAACGCAGACTAATTTACAAACACGTGCGAATTGTCGAGCTAATTTGAGAAAAAGAAGCGGAACAACCAGGGCGCGATTGAATGCGCATGCGAAATAGGGAGGACTGATATTGAAAATAGTCCCTCACCGCAAAAACGTGCGGGTCCTCGGGGCAGCAAACCGGATCGGGTCGGGTGTATCATCAAACGACGTCGTTTTCCTAGCCATTGTATTTGGCTTAAACGGCGCCGTTTTTTTACTTCCCTTATAAGGCTAAAAATAGCCTTCATTCAGCCAAGCCAACAGCCGAACCCTAGCCTTTCTTTTCCCCTTTCTTACCGAACCCTAAATCCCTCTGTCAAGCATCAATCCACCATTAAGAATGGCGCCTTATGCTTTGGGCCTCGATTCATCACTCTTTGGCCTCAAGAACCCCCCCTTTAACTTCGATTTCGACGAAGCAAGAGGGGATCAACGGCAGATACGCGAGGTAAAGTTTTCCTTTTTCTTTTCTTTTATTTAGATGCAAAGAATGAAAAAGAAAATCAAAAGGGAGCAGATCGAGAGAAAAGAACGTAATAAACCCAGAGATTCAAAATAGAAAATCACCTTGCTCTGTTTTTTAGCTTTCTATTGCTTCTGTATGCGTGTAACCCCTTACAAGGATTGCAATTTCGGCTTTATAGCCGAAGAAAAAAAAGAAAAATCAAATAAAAATACAATATTTTTTCTTTTGTTTGCATTTGCTGCCGTGTCTTGTTTGTTTTTGCAGGTACGGGCGATGTGCTGGCGTATGGAGGAGCAGGCGTATGGGGGCTATTGACGTGGAGGCACGAAATGGCGTTGAAATGTATGATGATGGTGAAAGGTCACAAGATCTGTTGCTAGGGCTAGGGTTTGGCAAAATTTGTTTAGCATTTGGGTCGTTTGGGCCCATTTTGAGTGTTGGGTCAGTCTTTGGGCCGTGGGGTTTTAGTTATTGGGTCTAGGTATTGGGCTGTAAAAGGATATTAATTACTGGACTGTCTTATTTATTTCTTTGGACTTTTGGTTTAATAATTTGGTATTTATTTTGAGTTTCAAAGGGGCCGGGCAAATTGGCCTATCTACAATATTATATTTATTTTATTATTGTTACTATTATTTTACATATATTTATTACCATTTTTATTTATTATTATTAGTAACATACTGTTATTTTTATTTTATTATTATTATTCTTATTATTATCATGGCATTATATTAACTAGTTTTGTACTATTATTATTACTATTATTATGTTTTCGTTCTATTTATTTATTTACCTAAAACGTTATATACATTTATTTTATTTTATCATTAATTTATATCTTTTATATAATATTATTTTATTTATGTTATTATTATTATCATCATTATTATTAATATTATTGTTTCTAAGTTTTCTACCATGCTCATTTATTTCTTTTTAATATTAGTCCTTTTCCGTTTCAAGTTTTAATTTTTAATTTTTCTGCTTATTATTATTTTTATTTCTATTTTTGGTTGATTTATTTTATTTTATATTATTTTTCTTTTTGTATTGTTATTTATATTAACGTATTTATTATTCTATTATGCATGTAAATACCTTAATTTATTTTCTATTCTACCACGAAAATCATGTTACATTTTACTCGATACATTTAAAATTATATTTTTTTTTTCAAAATAAGCATTATTTCCTATTTTGTGATTCGAAAAGTTGCACCCTAACTTACGGGGTTTTGATTTTCTCGTTAAATCCGAATAAACAAGTCTTTTTTTTTTAAAATGTGAATTTTAAATAATCCCGAGAATTAAAAAGAACTTGTATTCTAACTTACAGAATATAATTTCTTTCTAAAAACCAGGATAATTGAATGTCTTTTTCAAAGAATAAAACTTTTCGGTGTTATTTCTCGTTTTCGGGGATTTAAGGTATCGTGTCTTAACTTACGAGACGTGATCTTTTCCTTTGATTAGTGCGAAACACATTATCTCTTAAAAAAAATTCGATTAAATTTTAACAAAGGATCGTATTTTTAAAATTTCTTTAAATTTTTAATTTTCGAACTAAGATACTAATTAATCAATTAGGTACTAATTTTGGGCGTTATAAGGGTGTTAATCCTTCCTCGTGCGTAACCGACTCCCAAACCATTTTTTTTGAATTTCATAGACCAAAATCATTTTTAATAAATCAAATCGTTTATTAAAAATAACCCCTTTTCAAGGTGACCCGATCACACCTCAGAAAAAAGGATTGATGGCGACTCTAATTTTCGTTTTAAAAAGTCTGATTTCCAATTTTCAAATAAATAGTTTCGACAGTACGCTTGAAAAACTTGACTAGGCATTAGCTAATGACACATGGGTGATAGTTTTCCCACAGTGTTTAGTTTGTCATCTTCCACGCATTCAATCTGACCGCTGACCTATTCTACTTAATACTGGACCGGACCTCAGTTTAGCTAGAGGAAGACCCTTATGTTCCTAATGGGGTGGACGAAGCATGCTAATTTCTCCGCTTTTGTCAAAAATAAGTCGAACTATGCGAGTAATATAGCTGACTCTCTTACTAAATTTACCTCGTATATTAAATAGAGGAATATGAATGTTTATAGATTCTTAGGTTACACTTTCCAATATCCAATAAGCTTTAGATCAGTTTGATTTTAATCATTTAGTGCAACAAGAAATGGACATTCATAATGAGTTGGAAAATGTACTTAACCACGATGAGCTATTGTGGATACAAAAGGCAATGTGCGACTGGCTTCAATTAGGTAACAAAAATACAATTTTTTTCATAGCCGTATGGTACAGAGAAGGAAGTTTAATCGTATCATGGCCTTGCACATTGATAATGGAGAGTGGTGTTCTGATTAGAGTATTCTTTAAAAAGAGGCAGCAGGTTTTTTTGAGAGGTTATATGGTGAAATTCTGGAGCCCATGAGGGACCTTCTGACTAATATTTTTCCACACCTTAAATCTTTGGACATTGCTTTCTTGGATGAACTGGTAACAAACAAAGAGATTAAGAGGGCTTTATTTGACATGGCTCACTGAAAGCTCCGGGAAGTGATAGTTACCATGCGTATTTTTCCAAAGCCAGTAGGATATTGTTGGTAATGTTATTTGTGGTTGGGTACAGGGGATCTTTGCTAGCAATTCTATTAAACTAGAACTGAATAATACCCTGATTGTTCTAATCCCCAAAAAAGGCTATCCTGAAAGCTTTAGCCAATTTTGCCCCATTAGTATATGTTCTATCTTGTAAAAACTGGTGATAAAAGTGTTTTCAAATTGGTTTAAATTGGTTTTTCCTAATTTTATATCACATAAGTAAGCTGGATTCATTATTGGATGTAATATCTCAGATAACATTATTATAGCACAAGAAGTCATCTACTTTATGTGGAGAAAAGGAAATGGGAAGAATTGGATGGCAATTAAGCTGGATTTGGAAAAGACTTACGATAAAGCGAGTTGAGAATTTATTGATGCTTTTTTGCAAAATGTTAAGATACCTGACTTTCTTCGAAAAGTGATCATGTCGACTATATTTTATTCTTCTATGCAGATTATGTAATGGAGTTCCTACTTAGAAATTTAAGTCGGTTAGGAGGATTCAACAACGATGTCCATTATCGCCATATCTTTTCATTCTGTACATGGAATGGCTTGGTTATACTATTTGATCGGAAATCGATCTTGGTAGGTGAAGGCCAATTCATCTTTCAAGAAAGGGTCTTGTGCTTTCCCATATGTTCTTTGCAGATGACTTAATCATTTTTTGCAAAGTAGAGCTTGATCAAGCCCATTTATTTGAAAATGTTTTGAACCATTTTTGTGAGTTTTCTGGACACAAGATCAACATTCAGAAAAGTAATATTTACTTTTCTAAAAAAACTGAAGATGATGTAAGTAATCGTATTAGTTTAATGTTTGGTTTTCAAGAAGTTCAGAACCTTGGTATTTATTTAGGGGTACCTCTCATGCATGATAGGGTTACTAATAGTACCTTAAGCTTTATGGTTGAAAAGGTGAGGCGTAAATTGAAAAATTAGGATACGAGGAAATTATCCATCATTGGTAGAATAACCCTGGCATAGTCTGTTCTGCTTTCCATTTCGAACTATTTCATGCAGTCTATGTTGATACTGAAGGGAATTTGTGCAGAGGTTGAATGTTTAGTACGGCAGTTTATTTGAGAGAGTTCTGGTGGCCATCCGAAAATTTTTTTAGTAGGGTGGGGCTCCATCTGTCAACCTAAGTCTCAATGTGTTCTTGGATTTCAACATTTGCATGATCAAAATATGTCATTGCTTATGAAGATTGGGTTTAAATTAGTCTCTACAAATAACATATTGTGGGTTCATGTCTTTTGTTCAAAATATGGTTGGAAAGAGCAACTTACAGATTCAATTGCCAGGAGTCAATGTTCACATTTTTTGTAGTCTCTCTCTAAGGTATGGCCTCCTTTTCTTGAGAACTCAGCTTGGTCCATTGAAGATGGTGCCAATATTCATTGCTGGAAAGATTCCTGGATCCCAGGTGTTGGTCCGTTAAGTTCGCAAATCCCTTTTTATGCTAATCTAGACATGAATTACACTCTAAAGGATTTGGTTACGTCTGTTGGAATTTGGATCTATTTTGTATATAGTTGTATGATGAAGTGATCAATCATATTGTTAGTATCCGACCTCCTCATCCTAATTCAGGTTCGGATAGGGTGATTTGGGCTTGTTCGGCCTCAGGCTCCTTTTCAGCACATAATGCTTACTGGTCTTTAAAAGAATATACTTGGAAACTCAGAAAGGACTTTTGGAAGAATACATGGAAGTATTAGGGACCACAAAGAGTGAGATTCTTCCTTTGGTTGGCATCTAAGCAGAGACTTCTAACAAATTCGAAGCATACAAGGTAAAGGATTGGATATAGCAGTTCCTGCCTTATATGTAGACATGGATTTGAGGATATTACCCATGTGCTTCGAGATTGCCCAACAGCAAAGGAAGTTTGGATGCATGTGATACCAACAGAACAACAACAAAAGTTCTTTTCTGATACTTTTCAGGTTTGGTTATCTTCTAACCTTTGTTGCTATATGAGAGTGCAGGATCGTGGCGTTACTTGGTCGTGTCTTTTTGGATTAATTTCTTGATGTATCTAGAAAAATAGAAATTTTTTTTCTTTCAGAATGTTACTTGGTCGACAATCGAAGTTGTTAAAGCCTTTATTAGTTGGGCTCAACAATTCGAATTACAACACAGTGGTCACAAGATAAATACTCTGAGGTCGAGCTTTAATTCTCATGTTGATACGTGGGTCTATTTATTCACTAATGGTGCAGTGGCTAGAGATACGGAGAATGCTTCTGCTGGAAGGGTGCTGCGGGATCAAATTGAAAATTGAACTTTGGGATTTAATTGATACTTAGGGAAATGTTCACCTTTTGAGGCTGTAATATGGGTTATCCTGGATGGACTTCTTGTAATGTTAAATAGAGGATTTAAACGAGCAACAATTTAAACCAATAATCCTGATGTGGTCCAGGCTTTGATTGATATCTAGTTGGAGAATTCAGATCTTACTATGCTTAGAACAGTCCAGTGAATTATGAGATCTGATGGACGATGGCGAATTAGACATGTGCTTAGAGAACAAAACATAATTGCTGATCAATTAGCCAAACTAGTCTAACATGGAAGTGAAGCTTACAAGTTCTTGATGCGGCTCCAAACAAAATCATAGAGGTTTTATAAAAAAACAAAGCGAGTGATGCTTTTAAGCAATTGATTTGATGTAATTTTTTTTTTTTTTAAAAACAACTGTCAGTCAAAGCATAGGAATGCAAAACCACTTCAATCCATTTACCAGCTTCTAAGGATATCCAAGAAGCATTTGACCAAAAAGAATAACTGTAAACAATTCAAGATTCTAGAAAGCTTGCAACAAGGACGACGAGTGAAGACAATTTCATTCCATCACATAACGTGTAATTAAGATTACCATTTTGAAACCTGATTTAAAGACACAAACTTAGCCATCCAATTTTCACCCATGCAACTCAGAATTACCAGTTTATTCAGATGGAAAAGTGACTTACAAAGACTAATTTATGTATTGGAAAAAAAATCTCCAACTTAAACACTTACGTCCAAATGGCTCACCAATTTGTATTTCTTAAGGAACTTTCATTGCATGTGCTGTATGGTCCCTTTGGGTGGGGACACCCATGTTTTGAGTTCCATTAAGTCCATTTTTCTCTTTCTTTTTTCTGCCAATCTCTTTGACAGCTCCCAGCTTCATCCGTTACTTTAAAATAATAATAAATGGATACGAAAATCAACTCTCTGAAGAATTGGGTTGACAAAAATAAATACGTGCAAGAATTTGATAATATATTTAATAAACACATGTTTCTTCAAGTAATGTTTGTATCTGTTTAAAATTTTAAAATTATGTTTTAATTCAATTTAGAAAAAAAAATTATTCTCTCCAAATTCCATCCTCTCATAAGAAAAGGATTAGAACGAATTGGGCCCTTCCTCAACAAATGTATAATGCATTTATATTTTGGTAGTTGTGGAAGATAGTTGCACTTAATAATTGGAAACTCTTCGAGAATGTATCATGATGAGCAATAATTTCCATTGAATCACACTCTTTTCTTATATAAAAATAATAATTGCTATGAATCTATATAAAAAAAAAGTGTTGCTAAATCTTGGATTCATATAAATATGGAATCATACATTAAAAAGATATATTTGCATATAGATGGAATTTAAAAAGAAAAAAAAAAGAGTTGGGATTGGGAGTAGTATAAGTAGAAGTAGAAAAAATGAGAAAGCACATGCAAATTTTGGGTGAGAGTTGACACATTGGCTTCTTTATCCCAGAAGCTGTCAGCTTAAGAGCTGCTGACCCTTCCGCCGCTTACTTAAATTCCTCTTCCTTCTTTTTGTTTTTTAGCGACTATATACATATATATATTTGTTCATCTTTGAGGACATCGTCTTGTTGATTATCACTATTATACGGTGTATTTAACATCATGAAAACAATGGGTTTTGTTTTCCTTTTGCTAGCATTTTTTGCCATTGGAGTTGTTCAAGGCCAACTAAGAGTGGGGTTCTATTCAAACACATGCCCAGATGCTGAGTCCATTGTGTCCAGCGTTGTTCGAAATGCCGCTCAGTCTATCTCCAACATCCCTCCTGTCTTGCTCAGGCTCCATTTCCATGACTGCTTTGTTGAGGTCTCTCTCTTTCTCTCTTTTCTTCATTCTTCATTAACATTATGTTAGGATTCTCATTATATATAATGTCTGTGTGATATCATCAGGGCTGTGATGGTTCAATCCTGATAGAAAATGGTCCAAAAGCAGAGAGGCATGCATTTGGTCACCAAGGAGTTGGGGGATTTGAAGTGATAGAGCAAGCCAAAGCTCAGTTGGAAGCTACATGTCCGGGAGTGGTTTCTTGTGCTGATATAGTTGCCTTAGCAGCTCGAGATGCTATAGCTTTGGTATATTAATATATTTCATTTGTGGGTGTAAATTGTTTTCTTCTCTCAACATTTAATGATTGCTTCTATGTATGTATGGCATATAGGCAAATGGACCGTCATATGAAGTTCCAACAGGGCGTAGAGATGGAAGGGTTTCGGATGTTTCTCTGGCGGCTAACATGCCAGATGTTAGTGACTCAATCCAGCAACTTAAGGCTAAGTTTCTTCAGAAAGGGCTCTCTGAGAAAGACCTTGTGCTTCTCAGCGGTAAATTACCCCTTTCTCTCTCTCTCTCTCTCTCATGCATGTTTGATGATCTCATGGTTGCAGTAGGAACTCAACTGATATATCATGACTTAGGAATACTTACATATGTATGTATGTATGTTACTAATTAAGGGCCATGCTAGGCATGTAAGCTGGTATTTTCAAGTTTGATTTTTTTCCTTTCCAGGCTAGATTCATGAACAATAGCCTGTCATACTTACTATAGGATAGATAAGGTTTCAGTGAAGCTTTTTTTCACTTTGTTGACTGTGCCAATTAAATATTGAATCTACAACTATGAATGATGGTCCTCCACTTTTGACTCTTGAGCATCTAATGCTATTTTGTTTTTCCAATGAAAATGCATGCAGCGGCGCATACAATTGGAACGACAGCTTGTTTTTTCATGACCAAACGGCTTTACAAATTCTCACCTGCTGGGGGTTCAGACCCTGCAATAAACCCTGATTTTTTACCACAGCTGCAATCCATTTGCCCACAGAATGGAGACGTGAATGTGAGGTTACCAATGGATCGAGGCAGTGAGCGGACTTTTGATAAACAGATACTGGACAACATCAGGAATGGGTTTGCAGTGTTGGAATCTGATGCCAGGCTATACGACGATGAAACTACCAGGATGGTAGTTGACTCCTATTTTGGAATCCTCACTCCTATTTTTGGACCATCTTTTGAATCTGATTTCGTTGATTCCATTGTGAAGATGGGCCAAATTGGTGTCAAAACAGGGTCCAAAGGAGAAATCAGGCGTGTTTGTACAGCTTTCAATTGAATCAAATTATACTGCAAGTATAATGTCATCACTACACATTGGTTAATTCCTAGCAAATACATGTATTTATTTACGTTGTATACACTATTGTCAACATTATGGTTTTAAAGTTGACATTTGGGCATTTTAATGTAATTGACAAATTAATTTCTGTATTAATTGTTTGGTTTCCAAGTTTGTAAAACGATGGAACCGTCGGTTGAGATATAAGCTAAGCGTTATATATAGTCTGATGCAAACCAAATGTTTCGACTCTCGACACTTCCAGTGAACTATGGTGAATTTAGTACAAGTTGATGCTCAATTTTGCTCCATATTCATAATAATAAGGCTTAAATTTTATTACAAATAAAAGTCTTATTGTGCCATCTCTATATGGAACATAACTGCCAGAAAAAAAATCCATAACTAGTCTTAATCTTTAACTTGTATTCAAATAAGCTGTTATTGCTTTTTAATTTCTGTCAAGAAACTAGCAAGTCAAAAGGTGCAAATCAGTCCCATTACAAGCACCCAGTACATGTATCCAAATAAGCGGGTACAATACAAGATTACACCATAAAGATACTGAGCTATCCTCACAAGTCACAACCATATGGTACCAAAATATTCATATATCTATTCAAGTTTCTAATGCTACAAGTCAACAGGAAACTCAACAGATGCTAGCCATTCTGCAAACATTCCTGCAACAGCAACAAAACCTGAAAACTGCTTGAAAGTTTTTATCATGGTATGTTGGTATTTTCCTATGAACAAATAATAGGCATCCAATTTTTTATCTACAGATGCAACATAAACCAACCCATAGATTAAACACCCTTGGGTTGTTTTTATTTTGATTTCAAGAAACTTAATTCATGCTTTCAGCAATTGATCTTTTTGTCTACCTACATATACACTATTACTTGTCCACTGCAATTACTGATGGAAACAACTTACCTGCAATTAGTTGGACCTTGACCTTGATCTGTGCACGTGTAAGCAAGAGATGCAAAAATGAGCACAATCGGAGAGGAAAATGACTACTTAACTAAAATAACATATATCAAACTTCAAATTATATACATACCTGGATAATCTGGCAGGTGAAGGTGACCTCGATTTTGATACAGACCTGGATAAAGATGAAGAATCAGTCTAACCATGGTAAAGACGATAGCCACAGGCATACGGTTGTGGCTATACACATGCAAGCATGGAGATTGTTTGGGTGTCTACCTCTCAATGTTTGTGTATGCAAGGAGAAACACAGGAGATGAAGCAAAAGATAAATAAAATTTATACATACCTTTGATTCCCCCTTGGACTCTTAATGTGACTTCTACTCTGGCTTCGACCCCTGCGAGGACCGGCCTCATAGCAGTTCACCTGAAATGACAATTGCAAGTTCCAGTAAAATGTATTTTTAAGGACAAATGAAAAAAGGACAAATAAAATGCCCTCCACATCAACAAAGAAGGGGTGTTTATTTTGTGTCAAAGACAACTTTTATTCATCCATTACAGCAGCAGCAGCAGCAGCAGCAGCAGCAGAAACCCCCGTCACCACCCAAGAGCCATTATATTTTCAAGCAACTCAGTAAAACATAACGAAGTACATATTAAGAGTCAACTCAAAAAAATGAGTCATCACAAATTTCGTTCTTCAGTCAAAACCTTAAAACATGGACAGATAATGTTTAAAAAAGCCCAAAACCAGATAACTTTGCAAACCCAATAGAAAAGGGGATTACCCTAATATAAGCCCTAGCAAAAGGATTTCGAAATTCAGAATCATCTAGTTTCCTGATCTGCACAACAAGGAAATCAAGAGCAACGTAAGTAAAATAGTTGAGAAGCACATGTCACATGCAAATAAAACCCCCAGATTCTGATAAACATACTGCATATTTCATGTCATCATAATTTGTGTAGTCCACAATACCCATGGCTCCTACAGGAGGAAAAACCATAGCTAAGCAAATTTGGAAATCTGAAAATATAAAATAAAATGCAAAACCAGATAGATATGATGGGTGTAACATGAAAATAGTAAGTGAACCTAATTAGATCTCATACCATCACCATCTTGATGGACTTCAGCAAAGCATACATCTCCAGCCTTACGCATGTGATCCTAACATAAATTCATGAGATTGTAACTTATCAGATCCACATGAGAGGAACCCTGATTTAGAAGAAGTTGGAAAAACCTCACCTTTAGATCTTGCCATGAAGCAGAAGAAGGCAGCCCACGAACAACAACTAAATCATAGTGAACAAACTGTCAATGTGTTACAAGGGAAAAAAACAACCGGAGAGATCATAGTGAAATATAAGGACTGAAAGTCTGAAACTGTAAAATGAACTTTAAAAAGTGTCTATGTAAGTTTCACCTCGAAACTCAGACCGATGAGAAACACTAAATCGTCCTCTACCACCTCTGCTGCTGCCCCCACCATAATCATGTCGAGAAGATTGCCCTCTACCACCATGGGCAAGTTCAACCTGATTCATGGGTAAAATAAGAATCCATTTAGGGAACAAGGGCTACACAATCATAGTATAGTAGTTAAAAGTCAATTACCCTGATACGACACCCATCAAAATTATAACCATCTCGACCCCTAATTGCATCTTCAGCATCCATAGGGTCTTCAAACTGCAAACAACACCAGCTTAGTAATAGGCACAAGAAAAAATTGCTCAAAAAATGCCTTGATGTAAGATGCATACCTCCACAAAACAGAAACCAGGAGGACGGGAAGGAAGCTTCAATTCTATATCCAAAATGTGCCCATACTGTAGTTCGCAAAAGTCACATTAAAAGTGCCCAAAGACTGATATTCTACGAACAGTTGGAAGATGATAGAAAAAACTAGAACCTTCCAAGCGCTGATGATAAAAGCTATATAAAAAGAGATTTAAAGTTCTTCAATTGCACAAATTGGGTTGAACAAGAGCAATCAAGAAGAAACTTTTGCCGCAAGAACAATATAAACACTGAAGCAGACAGTGTAGATTATGGCATTTAACCAAGGTAAACATTCCAAAATGTGAAAATCATGCACGACGCCTATCCAAGGGTGCATAACACAGACAAATGTAGCTTTTCTTTACCAGGATAAAATTTTATCCTTTGAAGTAGGCAAATGACGTAGTGAATAATTTTCACACAAATTACTCATTAACTGTTTTAGTAACATGTTTTGGAAACTTTAAGAATCATGAAAAAGATTAATAGAACCAAAGGCCAACTAAAAAGTCTAACTCAACTGACCAAGATCAGATAAGAAGCACTTTGACCAAAATAAACAGAATCAGTCTATGGTATTCTCGTTTCTTCTCTTTGCTTTAGTAAAGTACAAAACAAAGAAAAGACTAAATGCACAAACCTTGTAGAACAGGTCTTCAATCTCCCACTCTTTGACATCCAGAGGTAGGTTACCAACATATATAGTGCGGGAAGAACGACTTGCCATTTGTTGATGCAAGAGATATAACGTTGTGGTCACAAGTCACTGCACAAAAATGTCAAACAGAAAATTAATCCTTTTTGAAGAATAACAATTTGCAATTGAAGTTTGCACCAGAAAGTCCTTTCCATTGCTCAGCACCAATAAGGTAATAGGAAATAAAACAAAGCCAATAACGTGAAGCAGACCAAGAGCAACTCTCCAAGTGGTGCTCCACAGTCTCCATTGCTCAAGTGCTCCAAGATGCACCAAAATTATTAACAAATAGATTATAAATTTGAACTCCTAATCCTTTGCTTGACTTTTGCAGTGGATGTGATCGTCTCGGAGGGACAAAGAACTTCCATTTACCAAAATACCCATTAATCCAATATGACTCCTTTTGTCCCATTTCTAGATCCTTATGTATATCCCGAAGCCCCTATCTGTTGAAGCTCCTTTCATCTATCATACAGAAAGTGTTTCGGTTATGAATCATGATGATATTGATAAGATATATGCATTCTTCAAGTTTTGTTAGTTGTGTACCGACAATGACTTGCATCATAGAATCAATTAATGTGTTCCAAAATCTCTTAATCTACTATATTTCAAAAGGATTGATTTATAATTCTCGAAAAATCTATGGCGTCCCACCCACTGAAAGTAAAAAGAAGTTATCATGATATTGCAAGACATCAGTCAGAACTACTATCAATTTTTCTTGTTCAGAAAGCCAAGGGGTGAAAAGAAATGTTTATAAAACCTTGGGGGGCCCTGGGAATGAATTGAGAATTGTCCAAATGCACAGAAATTGCATTTATTTGAACATATCAATTCTTATCAGTTATCATGCAATAGATATGCCAAGCCAATAAAAATAAGATCAAACCACCAACTTAACAAGACAAGGATTTACGGGCCAGAAAAAACGTACAAACAATCAAGCATTAAGTCAATCCCATTTGCAGTTACACCTTCTCATTGTTAAGGAATTCTTAATTTCTAATTCTTGTTGGCAGATAGACAGTGTCATAAAAGCTATTCCAACTATTTCAACTCTATTATTCTAATAAATTAACAAATAAGTTAAAAAAAGATCAAAGCTTTCCACAAAATTAGTTTTGACTTTTGAGTATTAATTTTCGAGACAATGAAAATTTTCAGAAACCGTTATCTGAGTTAGAAATTCATGTTAGCCAATTCTAGCTCCCAAAACTGGCACCTATAACTCAATCCTGATGCAACCAAGAAGCACAAGATATGGGTAAAAAAGTTAATAACAAAAACAACATTCCACAAAATTAGTTTTGAGAATTAAATTTCAAGACAATGAAAATTTTCATTAACTATTAGAGAAATCCATTTTAGCAAATCCTAGCTCACAACAATGGCATTCGTAAGCAAATTCTGATGCAACTAAGAAGTACAATAAATGGGTGACAATTGAATAACAAGAAAAACTTGGCAAGCAAATTCTCCATAACGAGGCTTACTCATATTAACCTAAAAGAAACCCATTCTTGAACTAGTGTTTTTTCTTTTTCTTTTTTTCTTTCTTTTTTAACTTTACCCTGAACTGGATAATCAATGCCAATGATTCAATTCAATTCTTCCTAGCTTTCCCCAAATTGTTTAAAAAGCAAAACAGATACAAACCCCAAAAGAGCGAAGATAAACGGAAACTATAGAAAAGTAAAGAACAAGACAGTATATAATAAACAAAGGGAGATTGTAATTGTACCGGAAAGTTATGGGAAATGGAGTGAAACAAAGGGTCCTTTGTTTGCTGATACGGATGGAGAGAGAGAGGGAGAGAGAGAGCCAAAGCCAAAAAGATTTATGAGGGTTTCTTGTGTAGCGGATAAAAGGAGGGAAGCTATGAGAGTACTGCATTTCGGCCTCTTTTACCCATTTTATATCAGTTTTGTTGCCAGTTCCCACTCGTTTTCTGCCACCTCATATTTGTTTTCTCCAGATACCTCTTTTTTTTTTTTAATTCAGACCTTTATGGGATTAATCTACCGATAAATACCCAAAAAAATTATCGGAATAGATATTTTTGAAAAACGCTCCCGATTAGAGGTGTTTTTCACCTGATTTTTTCAATGCTTTATTTTTTATTTTAAAATTATGTTTATTGGTTTTTAGGGTTAGGGTTTGGCTATTTAAAAGTAAGGTTTAGTGTTTCTTTTCTGAGATTTTTATTATTTTGTAATATTTTTTGAGATGTTAAATAATAATAATTTATTTTAAAATTAAAAATATCGTATTTACATCAACTGTATATTCAAATTGGAAAATTGAATTGGATTCATAATCGAAACTCGACCTACTCAGCAATAATGAAATACTAGTTATTAATTTTTTTCACTTTCTTAATATTAGTTTGATCCGATTTTTTCAATAAATTATTTATTCTCTTATATATTATTTTCAAATAGTAAGGTTTAGAAAATATATCCCAGGAATCCCAGGATATATGATGTGTTTCTTGGAATAAGGTTGGAGTTAAAATTTATAGAGAGAAACGCTTCAAGTAGGATGCATTGTCATCAGAAGTACTGTAAGTGCATCCACCTGGAAGCTTTTTCAGTTGACATGGTACTGAAAACGCTTTTAGTTAGACGCTCTTTCAGTGCTTTTGTTGATAGTGTATCCTA
The DNA here is from genome assembly GCF_025698485.1 of Gossypium arboreum. Classification (NCBI taxonomy): domain Eukaryota; kingdom Viridiplantae; phylum Streptophyta; class Magnoliopsida; order Malvales; family Malvaceae; genus Gossypium; species Gossypium arboreum. The sequence continues at coordinate 105,053,292 of NC_069071.1, read as the reverse complement.
CTTGGAGCGTTTTCTCTTGATAATTTTCAACTCCCCAATAGGCCTGGGGAATTTTATGAACTAACTATGAGTCACCTCTGGTCTATAAAACCAATTTAATTTAGCATCAAGCGGCATAATCCATTTACGAGCAACGAAATATTGTAAGAAGATCAGAAGAGGAGAAATTCACACATAAGGCATAAGTTGAAGCAACCTATTTAGTTAAAGTAAGCATTGATTTTTGTTGTTCATATTTAATTACAACACTATTTCTCTGCATGATGTTTTTGTTTCAAACATATGGAATAGCTTATCCGAGTCTAAAAATGAGTGGACGAATTAATGTCATTGTTTACTACGACGATGAAGTGCATGACACCGACACTGAGAATGGTGTCATTTTTTTATCAAAGAACATAGCGCGGTTGGCTTTTACCCAGCAAATTGAATTGCCAGAATTTTAAAAAAGAATTAAGCAGAAAATCATCGGATCCAACCAGGTGAGAGTATCACCATTAAATATCAATTTTGTGCTTTGAATGATCCCATCAAATATGACGCTTTTGAAATCAGAGGTGCGAGGGGGTTGGAGGCAATGGTGTAAACGCATATTGGCAGTTGATCACCATTTCTCGAGTTTTATGCTAAGTTTGTAAAGACAGATGAAGGCCCTTGAAGGCTTATGGTAAGCTTGGGGACGAAATGAAAAGTAAGTAAATAGAAATATAAAAGGTTGATGATTATATATATTATGTATCATGAAATCTTATCATGTTATGAATGGTCAATAAATACGCAACATTAATAAACTTACTCATTTGTGAGTTGATGAGTATATCGATTAATGAATCTTATAGTATTGGCATAGATTTATGTTTATTCTATAAAGTTTATTATTGAAATGGAATATTATGCTTAAAGTTTATACGAGCTTACTAAGCATTCATTGCTTACGTAGTTTCTCTTTTACTTTATAGATTATTGGAAGCTCAAATCTGGTTGAAAGCTAGCCGGAGATCCATCACACTATCCATCGATTATATTGATAAATTTTTATGATTTTGAGTCGTGGTTATAATGGCATGTATAGGTGTTTTGTGTTTGATGAAATGGTCATTATATATATGACTTGTAAATTTGGGACTTTGATTAATTAATAGGTTGTTATGTTGGTATGTAAATGTGATGTTATAATTGTTGACATTTTGGCATTTTGGTGCTTAAATGGTAAATGATGGAATGGTAAGTTAAATACATGCTATGAAATGTTGTTTTGATATGCTTAAAGGTTGTCATTGAGGTATGGTTTGATATGGAATTAGGTAGTGAGTATTGAGTAAATAAATGGCTAATCTGTTGAATTTGGATGTGGTTGGCATATGGCCAAGTTTACTAAGGTTTAGTGATGATAGTTGTTGAATGGTCAAATTGGTATATTTGAGTATGATTGGTATGTGAACATTGTGGTAAATATTGGTATAGAATTAGTTTCAATGGTTAGTTTATTTATGGCTAAACTTAGCAAATGTATAATCAAGTTTGATTGTTGTGATTGATGTGCTTTTTAGGCATATTGATTATATGATTAAATACTATGATGATCTAGCTTGAATATGCATGTGTTAGGTATAATTTGGATGCATGAAAATAGGTACATTTGGCTTGTATAAGTTTGGGTGAGGAAAATGGTTTAAAAATGGTCTATTTTTCGTCCACAAGACCTAAGGCACCGGCTTGTGTCTTAGTCATATGTGACACATGACCGCGCGACATAGTCATGTGTCCCCTATAGGTTTTTATAGGTTGCATTTTGAGAGTTACACGGACTAGCACACGGGCGTGTGACTTGACCATGAGAACCAAATCAGAGAGTTACATGGGCACGAATACAGTTGTGTGTCCCTACTTCGAATGCCCACATGACCTGAGACATGGGTGTGTGTCTCAGCTGTGTGATCTCTGTAGTATGAATTTTTCTATCTTTTTCCATGAAGTTCTAAATGTTTTTTATTTAGTTCCGTATCGTTTCTAAAGTGTTTTTAAGGCCTCCAGGACTCAAAAAAGGAACGTTATGCATGTGTTTGAATGGAATATAATATGTTTTAAAAATGGTTGTAATCGAATATTTTAGTTAAAAGTTTTCAGTAATGCTTCGTAACCCTATTCCGATGACGAATATGGGTTAGGGGTGTTACAGTTAATCATTTATTTTCCTGATTTTGTTCTTTATCATGTTCTTTGGTTAATTAATTTAGTTAATTTTAGTTTCAATCAATTACTCTAATTGTTCAGTTAAATAATAGAAAGCCGATAATTAATAGTACTTTTAGTTCTCGTAGGAGCAATATCTTTGCTCACTATAGCTAAACTATTAATTGATAAGTGCACTTTCTTTAGTCGACTTTTTAGCTGGTTTCGTGGAGATCATGGGTTCACCACTTTTTTAGAAAGTTCCCATTATGATACCCTACAATCATCAATGAGAGGACATTCATCTACTTTGGCCTTAGATTTCAACCACGACAACCAGATTACTGAACAGTCGGGATTTAGTGTTAGGACCCCTACACGGCACTTAGTTAATGGTTTTCATTTGAACTTAAGTCAGCCAATTTTCAATGCTAGAAACAATTACAGAGGAACGATACCAACTTCCAATGGTTGGTAAACAACAGGTGATTTTGAACATTTTGAGAACTATACAAGAAAGGATGACGTACTCTTTATGACGTCTACCGGTAAAGGGATATCCAACACGGTAGATGTTGATGTAGTCAAGGATAAAAAGGAGATTGAATCTGATGCCGATCCAATCCGGGAGGCTAATGCCGATGGTTCAGAAATTGTATTATTTTTGAACTAAAGTCGGTTTCTACTAAACCAAAAGATAGAGGTTCAAATGGTAAAGGTCCTAGCGATGATGTCGAAGAAGATCTACAGTTTACAACATACTCACCTCCAGCCTATATGCATAATGTAGACCTATCGATAGAGGATGGGTTGGAGTTTGCAGAACTAGCAAACAGAAGGTTGGGCCACGCGAGTTTTTCGTTAGATTCAGGTGGTTTAGAAGTGGGGAAAAAGTTCTCAACTAAAGATGGTTTTGTCATCGCGATGAAGCGATACAACATCAAGAATAGGGTAAACTTCCACGTAGTTAAATCTCAATTTGAGAAATTTGAAGCGAAGTACAAAAAGCGAGACAACATATGTGCATGAAAAATCATGGCATCTGTTAAGAAGAAGATAAAATTGTGGACAATAAAGAAATATACCGCTCCGCATATGTGTATTGTCGCCGGTACTGCACTAATACTAGTTTAGTAAACAACATAGTTGAATTGCTAATCTTAACGTACTAGTGTTGTAACAAGTATCTCACGGGATCATTTGAAATTGGATTCAATGATGATTTCAAAAATAATACTACCTATGGTCAAAGCGAGTCCCAAAATTGCGGTACCAGTTCTAATTACAAATATTCGTAGCGAGTTCGATTATATGCCTTCATACCACAAGGCTTGGATCGCAAAACAGAAGGTATTAAATAAGATGCATAGTGGGTGGGACGCGTCATATAACGAGATACGCCAGTGGTGTCAGGTCTTAGTGACGTACGTACCAGGTCGCGTAATCGATCTGGAAATAGGGCCTGTATACTACAACGATCGGTTGCTCCATGGATGCCAAATGTTCAAACGTTTGTTTTGGACTTTCAAACAATGTCGAAAGCCATTCTAATACTGTAGGCCACTTGTACAGAACAACAATACTTTTATGTACGGGCGATATATCCATTTGTTATTGTTGGCACTATCGAAAAATTCAGTCGATTGCCTTTGCAATCTCACTTAGAAAGTCAGCAAATGATTGAGATTTCTTCCTATCTATGTTGAAGAGGCATGCTTGCCCTAACCTGATATTTGTGTCATCTCTGATCGGAGACCTAGAATATTTGTCGCAATTAAACAACAGGAAAGGCTTTGGGACCGCACATACCATAAGTATTATCTAAGGTATGCTTTATTGAATTACCATGGACAATACGACTCTATTGCACAACAAGCACAAGTAATCAACATGGGTATGTAACCGCCACTATTAATTATTCTTTAATATTTAACTGGTGAACAAACGTTGGACATTATGGATAAACTATTATTCATTTGTCTCGACATGGTACGAGCTCATCAAAAATCACTTCCTTAAAATGTCGAGAAACTTAGGGTCATTAATAATGACGGGGCGAACTACCTCTGCAACATACCCTTCCAATAATAGACACAATCCTACAACGAGGGTCTACATTATGGGCACATAACGACAGACCTGGAGGAATGCATCAATTTCGTTTTGAAGGGAATGTGTCATTTGCTAGTAACCTCTGTTGTCAAAGAGACATACTTTCATTTGGCTGAACTTTTTCTAAAGTGAACGATAAATTATGTTGGGCAGATACAAGGAGGCCATGTTTGGAGAAATGATATACTAAAAGAAATTAGGAATTCAACAACACAATTGAACTGTATGTATCCAGTATTCACTCGTACGAAGACCTATGGTTTTGGGTAACAGAGTTCGACAAACCCGACTAAAAGATTGTCGGGGGATCGTACCATGTACACCTCAAAAACTGAACTTGTGACTATGAGAAATTTGATACACTTCAATTTTCATGCACTAATGCAATTGTAACATGCCATAGTATACGTTTGAATCCTATGAGTTTTGTAAACAAAGTCTACAAACTAGTAAACATGTACAACATGTGGAGAAACGTATTTCCACCAGTCCTAGATGAATATAGATTGTTGCTTATATCAAGCGCTTAATTCAAGTTGTTACCCCATAAATCAATGCGTCACAATCCAAAAGGTTGACTGACGCCCATTTGAATACACGACAACATGGATATCCTGGAGAAGTAGAACCAATCGAAATTATATGGGTGGTGTAGGAACCCAAACATACAATGCCGTTATGTCTATACTGAATGGGTGATACAAGGACAACACCTCATTAATAGATCATTTAAATTGTTTACTACAGTTAACATACAATAGCACGTTTTTCTCATACAATACAAATCAATAAATTATAACAAAGGCTAACTTTAGTGAAAACACCATTTTTATTTTAAAAAATAAGTATGTTTGACATTGATGTAATAAACACATTTGATATTTATTGAAATGTTAACATGATAAGTGCAATAATAAAGTAAATCAACTATTATCATATGTTAGAATGTGTCTACATTAGGGTTTAGAATGTGCCCACATTAGGGTGGTCGACGGTTGCAAGACGAATTCCTTTTTGGTTGAACCTTCGGCACAGTTGTGGTACAGGCCTCTCATCTTTTTCATCTTCGTTTGTAGTTGATTGCGATTGGTTACTTCTCGATTGTTATTGTGCATCATTCGATCTAGGAATAGGTGGTTGGAAAGATGATCCACCTTGATAAAACAATGATCACGGAGGTATTTGCGTCACAATTGGCGTAGGGGTATAACTATATTGTGTGCTGGACGCCGATGGCATAATGACTAGACTCTCGATTTGTGGTTGAAACATAGACGACCTATACGTCGTTGTTGACATCGTCATCATTGAAAATGCGATTGGCATCGATGTGTAATATACCAGGAATGAAGGTCCAAAAACAAAACCTGACATCAAAGTAGAAGCAGAAAAATGTGGTGGAATATATAGTGCTTATATGAAAATGACAATGTTTGCATACACACTAGAATATGATGACACATACTGACTAGTGGGTAGTGTGGGCAACGGTGATGATGTCGGCTCTTGCGTACATGTAAACAATAGACCCACCTTGCCAGACTTTGGATGTGTTGGTGGCCATTGTGGCCTATTCGTATGCGGTTGCCCGCTCCTATCTTCTTTGCTCAGCAAGTACGGCTTGCCAACAAGCCTAAACCAATGCATGTACTCTGACTAGCAAGTTAACTTCGGAACGACAATGGCCTCATGATGAGGTAAAAACTCATCCCGATTATTCCATATGTTGATATATTCGGCATGGAATTTAATCTAGTTCTCATCCAACCTCCCCCACAAGTCAATAGGTTGTAGATCATTGAGGTCTTGAAGTGCCACTGAAATTGATTGCTTGAACCCGAATTGCCACAACACCCTATCTGATTCATGCTTCTCCATGATAGCGTACACTACCAATGGCACCTTCACGTGTCAGATGTTGAGATTTACTATGAATTGGGACCAGATGTATTCCCGAATTTTCGGATCCTCGTATGGCGTCCATATAAACTATATTAAAACAATTTAAAGAAATTAGTTATATATATACTATTAAATCTCAAATCAAATATTGTAATAAAATAATACAAATTAAAAAAAAATACTTACCTCCGCTTCAGATCGTTGGTCTAACAGAAGCCATATATCTCACAGTTTATTCAATCTCGCATAACTTAGATTATGATTCCACCTATTGAAATAATTTGTTAATAGAATAATATAAACTTTAAATTATTTTATCATGGTAAATAAATTATCTAATGAATTTTGCCTTGTTACGAGTGGGAAATTGTAAGGGTAGTTTGCTTCAGGACGTAAAAATGGCAGTCAATACCGTGCACATGACTATAATAGTAGCATGCAACCACCAATTTAATTTTTTTATGGTTGAGTCGCCTGCCACATCTTTCAACAGCCACATTAAATGAACCAAATTTCATGACTTACCCGTCATTAGGACACCCCTAGTTATCATAAAGGTGTAAACCCGAACATGTTATTCTCTTTCGATTTCAGTCGAATCCTCATCAAGCTCACCAAAATTTCTTCTTAACCAAGGCATTTCTATCCAACCTCCAAAAATTGTCTCAGGAACCAACCTTAAAAGTTCGCCACATAAGACTTTCCAATCGACGTAAACAGTCCAATTACTACGGACTCATCCACTGGTAAACTAAGCTGTAACTACACGTCCTCCAAAGCTATAGTACACTCACCACATGGAAGATGGAAAGTATACGTCTTAGGTCTCCACATTTCCACCAGCATGCATAAGAGTGCCTGGTCCAACTTGCAGCCCCTACGTACAAGGGCCACGTGTGAAAAACCGACTTCTCTCAAGTACGATTTGATCAAGGATGATGGAGGAGTGGGTAGATTACGAATGTTGGATTGCAAAATTCGATCTTCTGCCTATTCAAGGAAAAAATATACAAAATATTAAATTTAAATATAACAAAAAATATAAAAATTATACAACATTAAAATATAATAAGAAATATTCTTACCATTTGCAATTGGTCGACAGAAATGTGGTTCTTATCATGACAGATTAGAGAATTTGCTATTAATAATTTCGAAAAAATCCGAATAATTTGTATTAAAAAATAATTTAAAAAATGTTAAGATAATTTAAATAAATAAAATTGAGAGAGCGAAAAAAATTAGTGAATTTAAGTGCGTTTTGTAAGGAATTTGAGAGAGAATTAAGAAAGTGAGAGAGAATTGAGATCGAATTGGGAAAAAAATGAAATAGGGGTTATAAAAAAGAATTGACATTTTGGGGTGGGGGCAATGTCTAATTAAATAGCGATTGGAAAAGTAGTTGTTTTTTGGATTGTTGGGGGAGAAGTGCTTTCAGTTGTAAGCATTTTCCAAGCAACCCGTTGAAAACGCTTTTAACTGGAAGCACTTTTTCTGTAAATCACCTGAAAACGCTTTTAAAAAAATGGCCTATTCCAATAATTTTTTTAAAAACTGATTTACTCATGTAAAAGAAATTCTAACATTTATTAGTAAATTATTCCCTTTATCGTATGTGCGGAAGGAAAAAACTTAGAAGTAATTATTTTCTTTATAAAACATTCAAAAAAATATTTCCTTTATAAACATATTAAAAAATATTAGATTTGTCATGCCCATGATTAAATTTTAAAATATAAGTTAAGTGATAATTAATGAAAACGGGCCAAGGTTGTGCCAGCTGAGGCTCCAAAATCAAGCTTTTTTTATGAAACTGAGAATGTGATTATAGCGAGATGATTTATAACTATAGGTGGTGCGCGGGAAATATAAGGTGGATGAGAGTTGCCCAATAAGTATAACTCGAACGAATTGCTCATTTACTTGGAGGTCGTTAGTAAATGTTTGGAGCCTCTTACGGGAAAACTTAATGTGGAATGTTAGTGATGGGCGGACTGCTCGATTTTCGGACGATACATGGATAGGTGAGCTTGGGCCTCTCCGAAGCTTGCCTCACCAATTGGGTGACCAAATGGAGGAGGCAAAGGTTTGTGATATGGTTGACATACATGGTGAATAGGATTGGGGAAATTTTGGTCTGTTTTTAGAGCCAAATATCTTGCTTCGGATTGATCCAATTCCGGCGCCAACAATAAGTACAAGGACTGATACGATTTGCTGGAATGATAGATCTTTGGGGCTATTCACAATCCAAGATGTGTATGGTAGGTTGGTAGGTGTATCCAACAGTGCTATGCGCTGGCAATAGAAGCTAATATGGAAGAGTGTTTTGCCTCAAAGAATACGGTTCCTAATTTTATGGTTGGCATTGCGGGAGAGAATCGTGTGTAAAGCTGAAATTTTCCAAAGGGGGCTTTGTGATGACTGTGTTTGTTATGTGTGTAGGACGCCTTATGAAAGCGTTCTTCATGTTCTCCGAGATTGCGGGGTGGCAAAAGGGATATGGAAACGGCTTGTACTTGCAATGCACCGAGGCAGCTTCTTTGCTTTAGCACTATCGGGTTGGTTATTATCAAAACTGTCAACGGGTTGTGATCGTATATGCGAGGGGGTTAGTGGCACTTCTTGTTTGGAGAGGTTTGCTGGCAGATATGGAAGAACCGTAATTTGCGGTTGTTTCAAGGAGGAGGCTTTTGCGCGGGAGTGTAAGTTAAAAGCTGTCTTAGCTGAGCTATAAGCATCTAACAGGTCATGGCGTGGCGTCGTCAATTTGCTGGATGAGATAGAACAATGATTCAATGGCGTACTCTTCCGCAGGGCTGGATTAAAATCGATTTTGATGGGGCAGTGCAAGGAGAGAATGGCTGATCATCGGTTGGAGGAGTGTTGCGAGATGAGAAAGGTCAATGTATAGTTGGCTTTCAAAGAGTCATTAGTCTGTCGGAGGTTCTTGTTACTAAGATTTGGGTGATGTACATTGGCTTAGTGTTGGCATGGAATAAAGGACACCGAAAGGTAAGGTTAGAGAGTGATTGTTTACAAGCTGTCCCAAGTGGTGACCCGTAGGAACACACGAGCTTGCTCACATGCAATTGACAGGCGAGTTTGGAGGCTACTGGAACGAGAATGGCAAGTTCACGTGATGCATGTCGTGAGAGCGGCAAATTTTGTTGCAGATTCTTTGGCGAAAATGTGCAAAAGAGATGACTTAACCACCTGGTATATTGATGTTCCACCTGATTGCATCCGGCACTGGCTCCAACAAAATGGGCTTGGAGTACATCATGTGCGAATTGTGATGAGCTGATTGATTCTTTATTCTGTCACTAGTTTCTCTTTCTCATTCAAAACAAATATTATACAACATGCCTTGAATCGTTAGATTTATAATTTATAATTAATAATTTATAATTATTTTATTTAAGAGATAATGACAAAAAATCTTCTTATACTTTGACAATATTGTCAATGTAGTATCTACACTTTTAATTTTTCTATTTTGATACTTGAAATGGGTCTTTTTAATTTATGTCAAATTTTAACACATGGGCTAAACAATTTTAATTTGTCTATTTTAATACCTGGAGCTGAAGATGTTAATTTATGTTAGATTTTGACAAGTAAACCAACGAATGAACTTCATGTGACAGTGAAGTCAAGTAAATGAATAGATAGAAGGGTCTTGAAATGAATTTTCATTTTCTTTATTTTTTGGTCAACTACATTTAAATGATAAATTAATAAAATAAAATATATGTTCGGTATTTCAAGTTTTGGGTTTTCAACCTTTTAGGTTTTTTTTTTTCTTTAATTTCAAAAAAGTCCCCTCCCAAATGGTTTTCTTCAAATGGGGTGTTCGGTGCTTTAGGTAGAAATTGTAAACGTAGTGGCAGTGAAGATTGCAGTCCCCATTTCAATCACAAAAATAAAACAACACAATCAAATCCCTAGATTTTGAACTTTCTAAAAAACCTGGATTTTCTTGCATGGATCAAAGTCCAGAATAAGCTAGTTCATCGTCAAACGACATTGTTTCGAGAATCTCTCGTCATGTTCCCCTGCTAGACACCTGAAATTTATGTTATCAATTTCAAATCCAAATCATGATTTTTGGAGGAAAAAAATAAGTAATGCGAAAAAGCAAGCTTTTGGTTTTTTCAAGTATATTAAGAAGTAATTAGATAATGAAGAGAAATAAAAAAAGTTGGATAATGGGAGCTCATTAATGCATATACTTCTGTGTTTTGGACTTATTTCCAACCCCCCTCTCCAATCGTTCCTTCCCTTTATTCCTCCAATAAATTTCTTTATACTCCCAAAACCCTACAAACAGAGGAAAGATGTAATACATTGGGAGAGGGAAAATTTAATTTAAATTATAAAATTTATTTGATTAATGTATTTGATCCAAAAGTAAAAACATTGAAATTAATTTCAAAGCCCTTTTATATGCCTCTTTACTTGAACCTATTGCCACGTGGCACCCATTCTTTGGCTCATTTGTCAAATTAAAAAAAAAAAACTAACATCGTTAGTCCAAAATTCCAAGATGCTAGACAATAGAAAAGTTAAAAAGTATTATAATAGACAAATTAAAAATACAAATACCAGATTCGCAATTTTATCAAAGTACAGTTTTTTTTTTTACCATTATCTCTTTATTTAAAAATAATATAAAAGACAAAATTGTTATAATAATTATAATTTAAAAGGAAAGATATTTATATTATTTTCTAGCTGAGACGATAACTTGATTATGGATGATATTAATTCAATTAACATTGTTGATATATACAAATGATGGGGTAGTATAATTTGTATAATAAAATTAAAATGCATTAAAATATCAAAATAAAGTTTTGATTGAGTGGTAAAAATATAGATGGTATGAATTTAAATCTTTCTATATGTAAATTGTTTATTTATTTTAAAAATATAAAAAAGACAAAGTATCCTCACAATAATATAATATTTTAGTAAATTTTCTGACGGCGTCGGTGTTTGGTTAACTCGTGACCCAAACTTAATTAGGGGTTTAAATAATAGTATAAATAATAATTTAAATTTAAATTTAAAAGAAATAATATTTTTATAATTTCATAACCGAGTTGTTGACGTGATTAAGGGTGACACTAACTCAGTAAAGTGCTTAAATATATGTATGTATTAGAGTAGATAAACACCTTATAATAAATATTGTTAGAATACCATTTTGTACATGAGTTTAACTTCATGTTCAATTTGGTACCTAGACCAAACAACATAATGAATGTTTAACACGTGCACTTTATTGAAAAAATATAGGTACTTAAACGGGATAAAAAATATAAAACTCATGTATCAAATTAAACATTAAAGCTAAACTTGGGTATTTAAATGAGACAAAGAAAAACGCAAGTATCAAACTTAAAAAGCTAATATTAAAGTGAACCTTTAAGCTAAACTCAAGTACCAAATTTTAAAGGGTAAACTACACCAATTATTTCTAAACTTTATATAAAATTATTTTTGACCATCCAACTTTTAAAACTTACGTAATAGCCATTAACATTATCAAATTGTTACATTTTTGCCACTTATCTTTCGTTAAAATGATGATGTCGCACATTAATCTAAAGGACTAATAACTAATAGGGTCTCGAAATATAAATAAAATGTTATTTTGATATTTTAAATAATTTCTTAATAATTATTTTAAAAAGTTTTTAAAATATAAAAATATTATAAATATAAAATGTATTATAAAATTACAAATAATTGTTATAAAATTAAATAATTTTTTATATTAATATTAAATTAAAAAACTTTAACAATTATTTATAATTTTATAATACATTTTTATTTTCTTATTTTTAGATTTAAAAAATTAAAATAATTATTAAGAAAATATTTAAAATATTAAACTAATATTTTATTTATATTTCAGGACAAATTTAATTATTAGTCTTTTAAATAAATGTGTCATGTCATCATTGAGATAGAAAAATGTAACAAATTTTAACAATTTAAAAGTTGAGTTTTAAAAAAATAAGTCACGTCTAACTTATTTGATAAAATTAATGGAAAATAAGTTAGCATCGTGACTAAAAATACATGTTTAAAAAAAAAGCAGATGACTATAAATAATCAAAATATAATTTAAGTACTAAATCCACTCAAAACACATAGTAAAAGGACTTTTTATAGCATTTGACCATTAATTCTTTTTATAGAACATAAAATTTGCTTATCTGATATAACAACAATAATAATGGTAAACTATGGTCACCAGATTAAGTTTTTGTTTTTTATTCAACTATTATATGTTACAATATGATTACTCAAATTATCATGTTATAATATTTTGATCACTTATCAATTAATTATCGTTACTCAATAGAATGATAGCGCAACACATTAACTTAAGTGTTAATATCTAATTTGACCCTTCATCTATAATTAAGATATTAATTTAGTATTTCTAAAAACTTTATTAATAACTCTTAAAATATCTTAATATAAAAATTCTAAAAAACCATAAAATTTTAAATAAAAAAAACCAAAATGTATATATTTTTTAAAAATTCTAAAATATATATTTTTCACATTCCTTGATTCCTCATTTATGGGAGGACTTTTATAAAAGGTTGTAATAATCATTACCGGTATTGTTATTGAAAATTTATTCGATATTTTTAACAATCATATTTTAAAACCGTTTGGTAATAGTGCATATTTCAAATATCAAAATAAAATTTGATATATTTATTGAGTTTGTGTCATAAATTAATTGAACATCAATTTAATTGAAAATTTATCAAATAATCTAATATTTTTTACAAAATAATAAATATAATTACAAATGTCAATTGAAACCCAAAATAAATGTAAAAGAATAATTTTTTTAAACTCTATCAATACAACAAAAGCTTCAGTCTCAACATCAATAGAACATTATGATACGTTGACAATTGACTTTGTCACAACTCAAGCACTTAATACAATAAGGAAATTAGCTCTGGACGGTCCAAAGCGGCGAGCAAAAACAAAAAAAAAAAAAATCGAATATTCACCAAACGAGAGAGGATAACAATAAAATAATCCCTAAAATCACTTGTAAAACTAAGATTACATGCATAAGTAAAACTAAGAAACATGATACAAGATCAGACAAAACTTCTAAAACTAAAGACTTATTAAACAATAAAAAAACAAACAAAAAACATATAAAACTTAAGACAACACGGGTCCAAATCGACACGTGAAATTATTTTTATACTAAAATGCTCTTCAAACAAAAATAAATTAAGAAGTTGATGAAGAGTCACCCACTTTCTAAAAAAAACTACCGATGGCCAATAGAGTTTTAGCGAATGATAGGTATTGTTATTTGTCCATCACAACTTGCGAAGACAATAAAGATACCTACAAAATAGATCTACAAATTAAAAAGAGAGAAGACGTGTAGTGAATGAGAAGAAGAAAGAAAGAAATAGTTTATGGAAGAAGAAAAAGACGAGAATTAAACGACTTAATCTAAAAAAATAACTTAAATATTGTAGGAACTATAAAATTTAAAATCTTAATTTTTACCTTAAACTTTTTATAAATATATATTATTTTCACCCAGAACCATATTATTCTTTAAATTCCCAAAACTTTAGTATAACGACAATTAACCATGAAAATAGCTTACGAGAGAATAAAAATAATAATTGGGTAGTTAGCCAGGGCGAATTTATTTATTTTCTAGCAGGCAAATATTTTAAAATAATTTGAAAAATCAGTTTTCTATTCATCTTTTATCTTCCCTGCAATGTCCTTTAATTCATAAACCTTCCCAAACACATTGTCCTTAACCTTTTTAGCAGTTGAATTCCGTGTGTTTTTCGCTTTGCCCCGAATCACATTGGTTGCCTGCCTTACCATTTCCTTTGCCTTATTTATTGCTACCAAATTGGTAGCAATTCAAAATAGAACAGTCATCTCAATTAAAAACTTTACAAATTCTGTAAATATATGAAAAAACTAAAAGAAATATGTTAAAAAATATTAGCAATTAATTTAACACTAGAGTGATTGATGGTTGGGTCGGGCTCAAATAAGGTATTTAGATTAGTTTTTTGAGTTTGAGTCTGGTTTGATCTGAAAAATGAGTTTTTTTTTTTAAACCTGACCTAAGTCATGAAAGGTAAATTCGAGCTTGACTCAGCCTGTCCATATTTACTTTTTAAAAACTAGTTTTATATTTAAAAATAATTTTTTAAAAAATAATACACTAAATGCACAAAAAAAGCATTAAAATAATTTTTTTTAACAAATTAAAAATACATTAAAAAGTATTTATATTAAAAACCACTACCATAAATATAATAAATATTTTATTGTATTAAATATATTTTTAAAATTTATATTTTGGGTTGAATTATTTAGTTGGGTGAATTTTTTAAGTTGTGAGTAATGTATTTAATCATTATTAGGTTAATAATTTAATATAAATATAAATATATATAATTATTACTTAGCCTGTATAATTAATATAATATTTTTATAACATAATGCATTCGAGTCAAGCCAGACTGAGCTTGGACTAAAAAATCTTATCCAAAGCCTAACCCATGTAAGAAACAAACCTTAAATTTAACTCAAGCCCATTTTTCGAGTCTCATATTTTTGTTCAAACCCTCTCATTTTCGAACGAAACTTTGAGCCTGGATAAGTGACTCTACCCATGAGCAGATATATCCTAATACAAGTGTGAAAGTATAGAAAGGATATTAATTACTTCACTAATAGTAGCATTAATTTTTTTAAAAAAATAATCTCATTATAGATTCTGATTATATCTGCTTTTTTTTACACAATACATAGAATTACCCATAGCCCCTCTCCAACCCATAAATAGGAGAATAATGTACTTGAGTTCATTTCAATTCACATCCTCTTATATTAGCAATAATTATATTAATCATATATTCTTAATTTCATTAACTCATTGCTTGACACTTTTCTTTACCTTCACAAATGCTTTGAGTCTCATGCTTCAAAGTAGAGGTGATCATGGGCGGCGGGGCGGGCCCAAATAAAATTTTAGGCTCGTCTACTAGGCGGGCCCAGCCCGGCCCAAATATGGGCCTAAAATTTTGCCCAAGCCCGCCCGAAATAAAATTACTAAACCCGAGCCCGGCCCGGCCCGGCCCATATTAATTTTTTCTTATTTCATTAAATAAAAAATTAAAAATATAATAAATCAAATATATTTAAAACATAAAAATAAATATTAAAACAAATAAAAATAATACTAAAACAATTCTTAAAACAATACACAAATTAACAATATAATAAAAAATAGTTATATTAAAAATTTAAAATAATTAAAAATAAAATAAAAATATATATTAATATATAATTCGGGCCGGGCCGGGCCGAGCCCGGGCCAAAAAACTCTTACCCGAGGCTCGGCCCGTTTTTTAAACGGGCCTCGTTTTTTTGCCCAAGCCCATTTTTCGGGCTTATATTTTTACTCAAACCCTCTCATTTTTCAGGCGGGCCTTCGAGCCGGGCCGAGCCGCCTAACCCATGATCAGCTCTACTTCAAAGCATTTAAATTTGTAAAAATATTAAAATACCAAACTAATATATATTTAATATAACCAAACTAGTATTTTAACCAAAATGTTATCGTCACATTTGATAGGTTGGTGGTAGTACAGCCACGGAGCCGCGCGTATAGGGCGCGTAACTGTACTTTCCGCTCACCGACAGTGACGGTGTGCTTGCTTCTTTGATTAAACCATTTCTTTAATCTTACTCACTCTGCTTTCCCTTCAAATTCGCCGATCTACTCTCTGGATCTGGTTAGAGCCTAAGGCTATTCCCCCAATTTCCTAGCCATGGATTCCGCATATCTAGTATCTATCTTCCTTCTATTATCAACCGCATTAACAACCATCAACGCTTCCATCCACGTTTACCAAAATCAACTCTTCAATGAAGTCGGAAATGCTTATCTTCTCCCTGGCGGCAGTGAAGGCCTCGCGGCTTCTCGTTCCTCCGACAACTCCGTTTCCGATGGCCGCTCTTTTATCCGGTAGCATTAAAGATACATTATATTTATTTTAAAAGTTTTAAATCGTTTGTTTTATTTTAAACTCAGTGCATTAGCGTTTTAAGTGAAGAATATGGTGTTGTTTTATTTATGTGGATTAGATCTGTTAGGAAGTAGTTAATGCTTAGGTTTATTTATATTTATGATCATCGTCGGAAGATTTAATTTTGAAAAAAAAACCATAAATATAATTTTTCCTTTTTTTACTAATTATTAATTGCATACTCAAATGGAAATGATTATTTGAGCAGATCCGAGTTTTCTACGCTATTATCATTTTTCCAAATATATAATTAATGCTGTTTTCTCATGATCTTATGTGGCCATGGATTTAAAACAGTTATGTCCATTCATAAGGAAACCAGTTTCTTGGTGATGAATTTTAAGCCTTAAATGTATTTTATTTATTTTTTTAGATTTGAGAATATCACATTCTGGAGGACTCAGGCTGCTGCAGATGAACAGTCCGACAAGGAACATGGTACCGGGTTGATACAAGCTGTGATTTTCGAGGCTGCTGATAGAAATAATATAGGTGGTTCAGCTTATGGTGGACAGAGATCGATATGTTGTACCCCTGATCTTGCTAAGCTGGAAGGGTGCAAGCAAGGCGAAGTCATTCGGATACCTTCCTCAACAGATAGTAAATGGCCTATGGTTCTGAACATATATTTTGGTGGGAACGACTTGTCAACAAGTATGGACAATGCTAAGGTCCCCATCATGAAAACGGGGATGTATAATTTGTTTTTCATAGCATGTGATCCGAAGCTAAAGGGAACAACAATGAGTGGGAAGACCGTGTGGAAGAATCCTGATGGTTATTTACCTGGGAGAATGGCACCATTGAAGAAGTTTTATGTTTACATGATGATTGCCTATTTGTTGCTTAGTGCCATTTGGTTCTCACAGTACGTGAGGTTTTGGAAAGATATCCTGCTACTTCAGCACTGTATCACTGCTGTCATTGGTCTCGGTTTGTTTGAAATGATATTGTGGTATTTCGACTATTCTAATTTTAACGGTACAGGAATGAGGCCTGTTGTAATTACAACTTGGGTTGTGACAGTTGGAGCAATAAGAAAAACACTTTCCCGACTTCTCATGCTTTCTGTTTCGATGGGTTATGGTGTTGTACGTCCAACTTTAGGTGGCCTTACTTCAAAGGTGCTTCTTCTTGGAGCTACTTATTTTCTGGCCTCTGAATTGCTGGACATTACTGAGTATGTAGGGACCATCAATGACATATCAGGAAGAGCAAGACTCTTCCTAGTCCTTCCCGATGCATTCCTGGATGCATTTTTGATATTGTGGATCTTTACATCTCTTTCAAAAACACTAGAGCAGTTACAGGTATTTGTGTTCTCTTCTTTTTTCTTTATGCTTTAGTGATTGGTGATCTTAAGTTTCTCCATTAGAATAACTGCACTCATTCTTTATCATGATTTTATGTTCTCACTTTGCTCTTTCATTCAGTACAAGTTTCAATGACTGACAGTAGTTTTCTCATCCAGGTAAAGAGAATATCAGCAAAGTTGGACCTCTATAGGAAATTCTCAAATGCACTAGCTGTGGCAGTGATTGCTTCAGTCGCATGGATAACTTTTGAGGTATATTTCGTTTAGATTTTGGTTTCTTTCTTAGTGTCTCTTGCTATGTTGTTGCAGATAAATGACAAATATTTGTGTTTCAAGTGAAGTATTATGAGTTGTACTTAAAGCTGGTATCTAGCCGTCAGTAAGATACAATGGGTTCAATTTATCACAGATCTGATTTATTTGGTACGACAGGTATACTTCAAAGCAACAGATCCATTCAATGAGAGGTGGCAAAGTGCTTGGATCATCACAGCTTTCTGGGACATTCTTTCATTTGCACTGCTCTGTGTTATTTGCTACCTCTGGGCTCCATCTCAGAGCTCCCAAAGGTGCGTTTTACTCTTTTGAAGTATTACTGAGTCAATTGGATGACCTTAGCCTTTTTTCCCCCTCAAATTTAAAAGGATGGCAAATTTTGCTGCTGAATAGAGCTCAATTTGACCAAAATGATGGCAAATTGTGGCCATATTCTACTCCGAGTACTTACCTTTTTAGTTTAGAATCTTCATTCAAATAGTCAAGGAATCTTCCCTGTATATAAGTTGTCATGACAATTCTCTTTCGAGTGTCCGTACAATTATTTCAAAGCTTTAATTTCATCCGTAGTATCTCCAATTTTCATGCTAACATGCTAAATACTGTTAAACTTTGCATAGATATGCATACTCGGAAGATGTCAAGGACGAATTTGATGTTGAAGAAGCTCAATCTCTAACAAGGGGGCAGTCTGATGGGGATGTCAATTTAGTCAAGCAAGAGAGAAATAATGGAAATGCCAGTGTCTCTGATCCCGAAGACGACTCAGAAGAGGATAAGAGGGAGTAAAATCTCTCAAAGTCTAACATGATTTTAATCAGCAACCTTGTTCCGCCGTGTCAAAACCACCTCAACTGGGCCCATTGGAAGATAACATGTTATACTTGAAGCAACAGTTCTTCGAATCAGCTTGCAAAGGGAGCCCATTTGTTGCCAAACATATATGCTTGCTTACTGTTGCCGTGGGGTAGATTTGTTTTATCTTTTGTCCATATTAATTTTTATTTTGATTACATGATTATAGGGAAATGGGTCATTTCCATGCCATTTTTATGATGGGGGAAACCTTCCTTGCAGTCTTGATGTACTTCTAAAGGTTCCACAAGTTGAATTTTGTTTCTTTTTCTTTATTGGGGGTTTGTTTTTTAATAATCAAAGGTTGTAATTTTTGCCATTATGTTATGCTTTTAACAGTATAAAATGCACATTTGATTTCAAACACGCAAACGATTTTCTTAATTTGTTATTATGGTTTAGTTCTCAGAATTCATAGAAATCCAGTCATAGAAATTACCTCTCAAGCATTGATTAGGAAATGAATAGGTTGAAGTAACGTTGGCCACATGTCCATATTTAAATCTCTAGATTTCTGGCAAATATGATGCGGTTGGACATAGTCCTTAATTTGCCTTCTTAGTTCCAACAGAAATAAGGCCTAATTCGGAAGCATGTTGCTTGCCTTTTTTAGTTTCAACAGAAATAAGGCCTAATTCCGAAGCATGTTGCTTGAGTGCCAGAATGCCCTCTTAAGGAGAGTCATGTAGTAATTTAAGGATTTGCTCCCTCAATGTGCCTGTGTTATCGATGTATACCCTCCCTTTGTATCTCAATACATCATTTGTAATTGTTTGATTTTCAATAGTGTAAAAAAAGATGGTTTCAAAACTCTATTTTCATAAATCAAATCCGTAAATATTAAATTAAAATATTTATGGAGTTGGTATAATAATTTATTAAAGTTTAGTCCTTCAATTTTGCTTATTAATTGTTTAATTTAAGTATAAGAACTAAATTGTAAAAGTTTTATCACTATAAGTTTTAATTGACCAAAGATTTAGAGACTCAAATTGCAATTAACTAAAGGTCAAAAAATGGAAATTTAGTCATTTAGGAATGGGTACTAGTGGACGGTAGCATTATTTGTTGATTAACTTGATTAATTAAAGTTGTTTAGTTAAAATAAGTTTAATTAAAAGGTTAATTTACATATAATTACAAAATTTGTGGAAAGAAAGAGAAGAAAGCTTCATCTTCTCCATCCACCACCGAAAGTTCTTGAAGAAAACCTAAGGAATCCATTTCTAAAGCTTCAAACTTTCTGCTACTAATTGGTTAGTGCAATTAAGTCATTTTCTTATAATTTTTTTTATGTTTTTAAGGTTGTGGGAGCTTGATTTAGATAGTCCATGTACCAATTTTTAAAACTATTAGAGTTTTTTAAAGTTTCCATTATTGATTTCTTTAAGAAATTGGTGTCAAATTTATAGATTTTAAGCTTAGATGTGAAAAATGACTAGATTGTAAAGTTTAATTGTTAGTTTTGTTCAAAAAGACTAAAGTGTATAAATTGTATAATTGATGTGAAATTTCTATAATAATAGATTGTAGAGGGTCCTAAAAGGATGTAATTGAAATTAGTTTTCAAATCAAAGCTTAAATTTGATAGTTATGGCTATTTCGGTTTTAGGGACTAAATTGAATAAAATAAAAACTTTAAGGGGCTTTTCAAAAATGAAATTAAATAGGTACATGCATATCATGGCATAATATAAAATGTTTGATATTTATATTGATAAATTGAATTGAATAATTGTATAGATTGAGAATTTGATCAAACTAGAGATAATCGGGAAAAAGCAAAAATTGTCAATTAGTCCTTAAAGACTCGTTTATTTGCTGTTTTGCCAGGTAAGTTCATATGAAACTTACTAAATTATTTGTTGAATTGCGTTTGTTTCAATTGTGTGTTTATATTGAAGTGGTTTTGGTAAAATTGGCATTTTCAGCTTATTATGGAATGAATGGGCTGAAGTAACTTTGGTTTGGCCAAATGTTCATATTTAGATCTCTAAAAAATACCACATGATTGGACATAGTCCTTAACTTGCCTTTTTAGTCCCAACAAGTAGAAATAAGACCTAATTGTGATGTATGTTGCTTGTGTGCCAGAATGCCTATTTAAGAAGAGTCGTGTAGTTATTTAAGGATTTGCTCCCTCAATGTGCTTGTGTTACCAATATAGACCCTCCCTTTGTATCTCAATACACCATTTGTAAAAACTTGATTTTTGTTGGTGTCAAAATAGGTGGTTTTGGAACCTCATTTCTGTAAACCGAACTCGTAAATATTAAATTACAATATTTACGAAGTTGGTAAAATAGTTTATTAAAGTTTGGTCATTGATTTTTCATAGTTCATTGTGGCAAATTATTCTAGTAGAACTAGTTAATTGAATAAAATTATTATTCTAGATCATGAACAAGCTGAAAATCATAGAAAAGAGAAAATTTTAGAATAGTCCCTGTACCTTTATCATCACTGCAATTTAGTTAAGTAAGTTCGTTCAGTTTAATTTTAATACATTTTTAAATGTATTATATGAACTTAATTATATAATGTTGGATTATATTGATGCATGTAATTGAAAATGGAAATAATGAATTGATATGACATCGATCATTGATTGAGATATTCTGAGCCAATGAATGTTTGGTTGTTGAACTATTACTTGCATATGGAATATGAGATAGTGGGATATTCACGTATTATTCTGTGATGGAATGCTCTGAACCGATAAATGTAGGATAGAGTATGATTGGCATGCTAATAGGTTATTATGCACGTAATGCGAGATTATTCTGAGCAGTGAAGATGATTTCTGTATATTATCTATTCACTGGATATGCTGAGGTCTTGCATTTGTCGCGGACTATCGTGCTATATTACAGTGTTTCTGGTGTACTGGATGGTACTGGCTCTTATGAGCATCTGGTGTGTTGGGTGGCACTAGCTCTTATAAACATCTGGTGTGCTGAATGGTTAACTGTGTACTCATATCTATATATCATTCATCGTGCTATGTTTTATTGATCTATGAATGTTATTGAAATGTGAAAACTAATTTGTACTATTTTATTGAGCATTACTTACCTGTTGTGAGCTGTAATTTATAGGAATTTTGTTAATAGCCTTATAACAGGAACTCTGTTCATTAATTTATTTATTTGAATTACTATATTTAATTGGGTAAGCTTATTCATTTAATTGATGAACTTACTAAGCTATATGAAAGCTTACTCGAGTATTTGTCTTGCTTCTTTGTAGATAACGTCTTGTAGATAATCGAAAGATCGGATCAACTCGAAGAATCATACTATCCGAGGATCATTTGGTAGCTTTTGAATAAAACTTGGCTTATATGACATGTAATAAGAGAATTTGATTATGTATTGTAATGGTTCATAAGTACTTGTATGGTGTTTTTGTTGTGCATATGATGTTATGGTATGAGTAGCTATGTGTGGTAAGCATGCTTAAATTTTTAGATAAAGCATAAGTGGTTGTGCATGAAATGGTAAGTTTGGCTTGAATTGGGTATGGCATTTTGGGATTGAATGTAAGTCATTTTGAAGGCGCCTGTGGCTTATACATTTGGTTAAGGAAATGAATTGCGTAAGTAATTATATTGTGGTGTTATGGATGACACATTGGTTAGACACTTGGGTTGGTTCTTTTGGCATGTTTTGAGTGTCTTTGAATGCCTCTTGAGAGCTTGATTGCATGCATTTTTAGCATGTGAATGTACTTAATAATTTGAGAATGGAAATGACAAGTTTAAGGTCAATTTTGGGCACATGCGGCCTAAGGCACAAGTTACCACACTGCCGTGTCCCCTGAGCGTGTTAGGTGTAGGGTTCACACGGGCTGACACACAACCTGCGACACGACAGTGTGACCCAAGTTAATGAGTTACACGGGTAGACATACAGGTGTGTGGAGTAGTTACACGGGGGTGTGGGATAGCCACACAGCCATATTCAGAGCCACACGGTTTGGGCTCTGTCACACAGCCGTGTGACCCCTGAAATGGAAATTTTTTAATTTTTTCCTAAATTTTTTTGTTTGTTTCAAATTGGTCCCTGATAGTTCATAAACCATTTTAGGGCTTCGTAGGCTCAAATAATTTGATAATCATATGTTATGTGTTATGAAATGTTCTTATTTGTACGATAATACTTTGTAACCTATTCTGGCGACGATAATGGGTTATAGGTGTTACAACACCAATTTAGGCCAATGAGTCAGTGGGTTGCCTTTGATGTTGTAACACCTAGCTTAGAAGTCACAACACCACCTCTAGACCACTTAAGAAGCATACTACCTTTGATGTCACGACACCAACTACGTGATGTCGCAACACCCAACTTGATGATATTTAAATTTGGGGTGAATTTTGCATTTTTTATTTTTTATGATAGAATCATGAAATCTTTGGCTGGTCAGAGTCGTTAAAATTTTTTGTTTTTATATTTATGTGATAAACATGATATTTATATGATTGCGAATGTATGTTGATGCATATAGGAGATAAGCATGCCATAAATATTAGGGAAGAATGCTACGTGTACTTGTCATGCCGATTCCTTCCGAGAATAGAAGGGCTACAAGGACCGACGCATGAAATGCACTGCTGGAAATAATGGGGCAGTGGTTTGATCAATTTATGGGTGCTACTCCACCACCGCCTCTACAACCATAGAATAGCCCTGCTCAACCGTTAGCTCCTCCTCCTGTTCAAGTTCCAAATGCGCTTTAGGACGATCCAATGAAGGAAATATGGAAGCAGGGCACCAAAGAATTTAGGGGAGAGAAGGATGACGATTCAATAGAAGCAAAAAATTGGATTTCGCGAGTGCTATGAGTTACTAAAGAATTACAACGCACTTCACCTGATAATCTTCAGTGTGCAGTTTCATTGCTTAAAAATGAAACCTACTAGTAGTGTCATGCGGTGACGAGCATCACTCCAAGTGAGCAAATTGGTTAGGATTTCTTTTTACAAAAATTTCATAAGAAGTGTATAAATCGACTCTTTGTTAAGCAAATGAAAAGAGAATTATTAAATATGAGTCAGGAGAGGATGACTGTATTTGAATATGAGAGGGAGTTTGTTATATTAAGCAAGTATGCACAGGATTTGGTGCCGATGGAGGAAACTATAACACCCTATACTCGACCCAGTCATTGAGCCTAAATATA